>NW_007059785.1:0-1055 GCF_000164805.1 Carlito syrichta
TGGCATATGGCAAGTGTTTAATCAACATTAACTAGAATTACTGAGGAGAAATCTTTAAACCAGTTGAATAATTTAGTTACCTTCTAGATTAAGTGAAATGAAGCAGAGAGGTACTAAGAGAAGGCAGACAGAGGAGGGGGAGAGGGAGACCCCTCAAGACATGGGACTATGTTCTCAAAGCAAGCAGAGCTTTGTCCTATGGTACAAGGGCAGAAAGAGAACAAATATGACCTCCCACGGTGCCTCCTGGCTCTGCTGCAGTGAGAAGGGAGACTGTGACTGCACAGGGAGGAGCTTAGGGAAGATTTATCAGATAGAGTTGGGGAAATACAAAAGAAGCAAGTCTTCTAGAAACTCTCTCCACAATGGTAGGAAGGACGAAGGGGCTCTATTTTTGAATAAGCATTAAACCAGAATGTGATGCACATTGAGTGGTTCAGACACACCACACCAAAATGTGCCACTCTGGCATAAGGACTATTTCATGCTGAAGGCAATTGAGAAACGATAGAGATGTGAAGAGTTCTCCTTCCCCTCTCTAGCAAGGAAAGAGGAGGAATGGACGTCTCGTATCTTTCCGATGTTAGTCTCGCAAATTGGAACAAGGTGCCACCGGCATTAGCCATCTACCCATCCACAGGAATTGGGAGACAGGACACTATCTCCCTTGGTGCCCACATTTCAAGATGTCCCCCCGGTCCTAGAGGAAACATTCCTGGCTTGTGAGACTGACTAGAGGTTTGTTTTAATTTTATAAAGACTGATGTACAAGTGAAAAGGACAGAGAAGGAAATTCCGAAAAGGAAACGGGAAGTCTATTTCCTTGTTTATTTTAAATTTGTACTTGCGCTTACAATCTATGATTAAAAACTGTAACAATAAAATATAAATTATTGAGTGCTTACTAAGAGACAAATGAGCAGTCATTGATTTCACACCCACAAACCCTATAAGATCCATATAATTATCCCCATTGTACAGATTAGAAACTGAGCGCTAAGAAACTGTGTCTAGAATCACACAGAAATGCAGCCTGAGTTTAAATCAAATCCCTC
>NW_007059786.1:0-2672 GCF_000164805.1 Carlito syrichta
ATATGGACTTCGCAGCAACTTGGATGGATTTAGAGTAAATCATACTCAGTGATCTATCACAGAAACTAAGAACAGACTACCATATGTTCTCACTCCTAAGCAGACCTTGAACAATTATCATAATACTATAAGGAAGGGATTGGCAGTAGTGGGAGACTGTCAGGGGAGGGGGAGTGGGATTGGCAGCTGAGGGAGGGCACACTTCATCCACCAGGGTACCTGCATAATGAACATTTTTATACCTAACCCTGAATTATACCCTACATCTCTAAAATAAAGAAAAAAAAATTACCTTTATTAATTAAAAAAAAAAGAAAAAAGAAATCTTAGACCAGGGGCAGTGGCTTGAGCCTGTCATCCCAGCACATTGGGAGGCCGAGGCAAGAGGACTGCCTGAGTCGGGATTCTAGACCAGCCAGGACAACATAAGGAGACCTCAACTGAAAGGACATAACATGTGAAAGGCAGGAACCCTGTAACAGTTATTTTGAATCAGCACAACCATTTTGCTGGGGCCTCATCCCTTGACATTCCCCTGCTGCACAACCCACACATTCCATTACCTAATCGTTAAGGAGAAAAACAGTTTCCTTTTAGAAACTGGAGATTACACAGAACGCCTTAAGCAGGTCCAGTCTTGCTAACAATGCATCTTGTAGGCATTCATGTTGATATATCATTACTGGCCACCTGGGACAACCTCCAACATATCACCGGGAGGCATGTTTATATATATATATGTATATATAATATACATATACATATATATATATTTTGAGTCGGAATCTCCCTCTGTCAGCCAGGCTTGAGGGCAGTGGCACACTCACGGCCACCGCAGCCTTGACCTGCTGGGCTCAGGTGATCCCTTGTCCTCAGTCTTCCAGGTAGCTGGAACTACAGGCACACCCCACCATGCCCAGCTAATTTTTTCTGATTTATTGTAGAGATAAGGTGCTGGCTAAGTTGCCCAGGCTGGCCTCAAACCCATGGGCTCAGGCAATCCTCTCACCTTGACCTCCCAAAGTGCTGGGATTATAGGTGTGAGCCACCGTGCCTGGCCCCTTCTACTTTTCTCTCTGTTACAGTCTTGCATGATTCCTGCGACATGGCCCACCTTGCCTCAGTTTACCTTTCAACTTGGATTTAATATATCCAGTGAGCCAGGTGCATTACCCTCTAATCACTAGCCAAGGACAGAACTGGTTTCTCAGACACAGACTCCACTACCATGACAACAATCATATGACTAACCCACCCATGTGCCTGCTGTCTATCACCTGATGTCAGTACCTGTGCTTATCTGTCCCTTTGTGATGATGTAAAGTGGACCACCAATGAAGCACTTTAACCACCTTCTCCCATCAAAAGGAAGGATGAAAAGGACTCAACCATGGCTTGGCTCTGTGGCTCAGTCTGTAATCTCAGCACTTTGGGAGGCCGAGGTGAGTGAATTGCCTGAGTCCATGGGTTCGACACCAGCCCGGGCAACTTGGCGAGACCTCATCTCTACAACAGATCAAAAATTAACTGGGCATTTTAGCACACACCTGTAGTTTCAGCCACTTGGAAGGCTGAGGCGGAAGGATCGCCAGAGCCCAGCAGGTCGAGGCTGGGGTGATTGTGAGCGTGCCACTGCACTCCAGCCTGGGCGATGGAGTGAGACTCCAATTCAAAAAGAAAAAAAAAAAAAAGGTACTCAATCATGAGCAGCCAACCACCAATGCTTTGCTAATGTTTGAGCAGAGGGCCAGGGCATGTTTTCTTAAGCTTTGGCTCTCTCCCCTCCCTTGGAGAGGTGAATCTTCTCTCTTTCTCTCTTTCTCTCTTTCTAATTTAGTTTTTAAGTAATTATATTTTCGGATCTAACTTCTGTGCAATTCTTTGTATCTTTCTTGTGACACTAGGTCACACACCAGACACCCCCACGCCCCCAGTGGGCCTGACCTAACATTCTGGAGGCCCCACTGGGAGTGTGACCTAACATCGACTCTGCAAAAAATTTTTAAAAATTGCCAGGCGTGGTGGTGTGTGCTGTAGTTACAGCTATTTGGAAGACTGAGGCAGAAGGACCTCCTAAGCCCAGGAGGTCAAGGCTGTGGTGGCCATGAGCATGTCACTGCACTCCGGCCTGGGTGACAGAGTGAGACTCCACCTCAAAATAAATAAATAAATAAATAAATAAGCTGGGTGTGGTGGCAGGTGCCTGTAACTACAGCAACTTGGGAGGCTGAGGAAGAAGATCTCCTGAGCCCAGGAGATTGAGGCTGCCGTGAGCTGTGATTGTGCCACTGAACTTCAGCCTGAGATAGATCGAGACTTTGACTCAAAAAAAAAAAAGACAGCCACCTGACTCCCAAGGTCATCACAGAAGACAGGACACAGACCTGGCTTTTCTTCTTCCAAGACTTCTCTAGCTTCCCCCAATTTTGTGACATCTTCTCTCTTTCTTTCTAAAATACCTGCAAAATACAAGCTAGAGTGAACTTGACATAAAACAGGGACCTGTTCCTCATCAGACGCCTGTCATGGTGGGGGGAGCGCAACGTCCGTAAGAGTACCCGATCTCAAACCAGGCAAAGTGGGGACCAAAGGGAAGCCCAAACGTTATCTGCATCATGTCCACTTGTATACCTAATCCTGAACTGTACGCCACACTTTTTTTTTTTTAAATC
>NW_007059786.1:3906-4266 GCF_000164805.1 Carlito syrichta
AAAAAAAAAAAAAAAAAAAAAAGTAGACTGTTTGATGGGGACAGAAACCAGGGCTTGACTGCACATGGGCATGAGGGACCTCCTGGGGTAAAATGGTATAAAAATTGGATAGTGGTGATGGTTGTACAACTCTTTTTCTATTTTTAATTTTTTTTGAGTTGGAGTCTCACTCTGTCGCCCAGACTGGAGTGCAGTGGCTGCTCCCGGCCACGCAGCCTCAAACTGCTGGGCTCCGGCGATCCTTCCGCCTCAGCCTTCCAAGTAGCTGGCACTACAGGCGCATGCTACCACGCCCGGCTGATTTTTTGATTTATTGTAGAGATGAGGTCTCGCCAGGTTGCCCAGGTGGGTCTCGAACCC
>NW_007059787.1:0-904 GCF_000164805.1 Carlito syrichta
AACCTTAAACTTCTGTGTTCACAGAATTCTCTCACTTCAGCCTCCCGAGCAGTTGGGGCTACAGGTGCCCACCACCACAGTTTTTTGCAGAATTGGAGTCTGGCTTTGTTGCCTAGGCTGGTCTTGAACTCTTGACCTCAAGTGATCCTCAAGTGATCTGCCGCCTCTGCCTCCCAAAGTGTTGGGATTGCAGGCATGAGGCACCAAGCCAGGTTTCGACAAAGCTTTATTGTTTCTATTCTGTACCAGGTGGCCGCATTATTAAATGAGCTTAAATTAACAACGGAGTAAACTCCAGTAAAAGTTCATATTTGGGTGAATTGATGACCCCCCAAACTGTTTAGGGCAGGAATCTGGCGACAGCTTGGCAGTAAGCTGTCCCCCAGTAAATGCTCTGACTTGCAGGGTCCTCGAGGCAGAGGCACGCTAGGGAGGCCCTGATGCAACTGCCTCCCTTTCTGGAGCGAAGAGAGAGGAAAGCGACCTGCCTCTGGTCACCCAGCCAGCCTTGCAGGACACGACCCCAAAAGGGCTGGGGATGGCATTTACAGTCACACCTGCATGCACTTCCAACTCTGCCTCATCCAGACTCAAAAGTCTCCCCAGAGTCCGGGGAGCGGTGCTGGGAGGACGAAGGGTCCCGCTGAAGGGGATTCCGAGGGTTGAGCGCATCCCCGGGCACTCTGGGACTACAACTCCCGAGAGGCCTTGCGACGGACACCATCTTCCCTCCCCCGCCAGGCCTCCGGAAGGGGAGCCAAGCCACTTGCGTCATCGGAGCGCGCGGCAGCCGTCGCAGAGTGATAACGTAGAGTTCCCGGGCTGTCAGTCAGAGCGCGGCCAGGTACGGGCCGGGGGGCCCGCGGGGCCGGCGCCGCCATGGCGGCCGTGTTTGACCTGGACC
>NW_007059788.1:0-893 GCF_000164805.1 Carlito syrichta
AAAAAAATAAAAAACACATAAAGGCCAACTGGAGGGCCATCGATTGCAACAAATATACCACTCTGGGGCAGGATGGTCAGCAGTGGTGGAGGCTGTGCATGTGGGGGCCTGGGGGTGTGTAGGAAATCTCTGTACCTTCTGCTCGATTTTGCTGAAAACCTAAAACTGCTTTAAAAAATAAAATTCATAGAAGTCTAAAATAAATAAAAAGGTATGAGAAAAATCTCCCTATTCAAAATAGTTTTCATAGCCCAACCCCAATTGTTCTGTGGGGATGAAATGAAAGGAGGTGAAAAACTAACAATAACAATGCTTTTTTATCCTCAGGCAGCATAATTTGCATATAGTTTAAAATGTAAGTATTACATTTAAAAACTGAACATCTTAGTAGTTCCCATTAATTAAACATTTTCTGTACCCTGAGCTAGGCACTTTATTTTATTGACTTCTATGAGGAAAGTACTATTATTACCCCTATTTTACAGAAGAGAAAACAGGCTTAAATAAGTTGAGAAAATAGTGTCAAATCACGCAGCCAATAAATGACCAAGCTTGGAAATTAGCATGATTGAAAAGAGAAAAAATTGAAGGAGTGGGAGAGTTGTTAAATACTTTTTGCCAAAAAAAAAACCTCCAAAATAAACATGTAAAAAATTCTTCATATAAAAAAAATTGTACTCTTACCTCTAATGAGTAAACAAACTGTTGTTGGCAGAGAGAAGGGAATGGATTAAAAAGTAAACAGAGTGACATAGAAACATAGAATATCAGGCCAGGTGTGGTGGTTTATACCTATAATCCCAGCACTTTGGAAGGCCGAGGTGAGAGGGTTTCCTGAGCCCAGGGGTTCAAGACCAGTCTGGGCAACTTGGTGAGACCTCATCTCTACAATA
>NW_007059789.1:0-976 GCF_000164805.1 Carlito syrichta
GCGCTACCACGCCCGGCTGATTTTTTGATTTATTGTAGAGATGAGGTCTCACTGCCCAGGCGGGTCTCGAACCCGCGGGCTCAGGCAATCCACTCACCTCAGCCTCCCAAAGGCGCGGGATTACAGGCTGAGCCACCGGGCCCGGCTTCTAAAATAGTTTTTAATCATCCTTTTTTTTCCTTCCATACTCATTGCATTAGGAGACATGCCAAAGATTTCCTTTTCATGATTACCACCTGAAGGACAATCTTATTCCACTGAATGATGTCTTAGTTTGCTTGGGCTGCCATAATAAAATTCTGTAGGCTGAGTGGCTTAAACAACAGAAATTTATTTTCTCCAATTCTGGAGGCTAGAAGTCTCAGATCAAAGCTTGGTGGGATTGGTTTCTGGTGAGGGCTCTCTTTCTGACTTTGATAGATCCATGTCTTCCCATAGTAGAAAGAGTGAATAAGCTGTCTGGTATCTATTCTTATAATATATTTATATTTATATTCATCAACTGATTTATATTTATATTTATATTCATCAGCTGATGGACACTTGAGTTGTTTCCATATTTTGACTATTGTGAATAATGCTACTATAAACATTCATGTCTCATTTCTCTTGGGTATATACATATATAAGAGTGGAATTTCTGGGTCATCTGGAAACTCTGTTCAACATTCTTAGGAACTGCCAAACTATTTTCCAAAGTGGCTGCACCATCCTATATTCCTGTCAGCAATGTATGAGTGTTAAAATTTTTCCACATCCTTACCAACATTTGTTGTTGTTTTGTCTTATTAATTATAGCCTTTTTAGTGGGTATCATGATGTGGAATCTCATTGTAGTTTTGATTGGTGTCTCTCTAATGATTAATGATGTTGACTATCTTTTTGTGTGCTTACTGACTACTTTTGAGAAAAAGTCTACTCAAATCCTTTTCCTGTTTTTCAACTGAGTTATTACTGAGTTGTAAAAGTACTTCTG
>NW_007059790.1:0-2181 GCF_000164805.1 Carlito syrichta
TCTCTCTCTCTCTCTCTCTCTCTCTCTCTCTCTCTCTCTCTCTCTTTCTTTCTTTCTTTCTTTCTTTCTTTCTGTCTGTCTTTTTTTTTTCCTTGCTAGGTTGCCCAGGCTGCTCTCAAACAGCCCAAATCGAGCCATCCTCTCGGTCTGGGCCTCCCAAATTGCTGCAATCACAGGCTTTCCATTGGTCAACATCCTTGTCCTCCTGCTCTGGGCTGGAGGCAATCCTCCTGCCGAGGCCTAGTCTCGCCCAAGGTTTTCTGAGTTTTGCTTGGGATCAAGGTGGGGGCTTGCTATGGTGTACAGCCTGGTCTTGAGTTCCTGGACTCTGGCCATCTTCCCATCTCAGCCTACCCAAGTTCTGATGAGACAGGTGTGAGGTGCCCAGCCATGCCTGCTACCCAAAGTTTTGAGAGTTACATGATCCCTTTCCCTGAGGCAGCCCCTGGGAGAATCGAGTGGGTCTACACTGGGCACGAGGTGGGTGGAGGTGTGGGTGACCCAGTGGAGATGTGACCCTGTGCCAGGCACTCTCGCTGGGGAGGGCTTGGCGGGCAACACCTGCTGCCCACTCTGGGGTTGTGGATCATTGGAAGGGAGCTGTGCTCGCGGTGGGGCCCCAAGAGGGGTGTGAAGGCTCAGTGTGGGAGATTATGCTTGTCATCCCAGGGCTCTGGGAGGCCGAGGTGAGAGGATGGCCTGAGCCACCAGGTTTGAGACCAGCCCGGCACCTTCAAGAGACCTCATCTCTACAAGAAGTCAAAAAAATGAGCTCAGAAAGGTGGCACACATCTGTCATTCTGGTCACTCGGGAGACCAAGGAAGGAGCATTCCTGGAGACCACTCAGTGGAGGTTGCTGTTGCTGAGAATGGGAATCTGCATTCTGGCCTGGGTGACAGAGCGGTACTCTGACTCAGAATAATAATACCAACCACCACTACCACCCCACCCCAGGCTCAGGGGCTCAGCCTGGCATCCCTGCCCTTCAGAACCCCAGGCAAGTGGACAGCCTGAGTCTGTGGTTTCAACATCAGCCCGGGACATAAGGCAAGACGTCATGTCAGCCATCAAAAATAAATCCAAACATTAACCGGTCCTGGTGGTGCAGGCCTGTGGTTCCAGCCACTTGGGGGTCTAAGGCAGGAGGATCACCTGAGCCTGCTAGTGGATTCCGCGGTGACCGTGAGTGTGACCCTGAACTCTGGCCTGGGTGACAGAGTGGGATTCAGATTCCAAATAAGGGTAATCACCACCACCACCACCACCAGCACTCCTGCCATCCAGCGTGAGGAGTCACCCTGTGGGATGGGAGAGGAAAAGGCACTTTCCAGGCAGCCATTCATGGGAGATTTCAAAGGTGGCCACGGGGCATGTCCATCCTGTGCCTCCGGCCACATGACTGAGAAGGCCTGTCTCCACCCTCTACACTCATACCCCACAGCAAAGATGTGTGGGAGCTCATGGAACAGATGGCCCCATCTCGGGCTGTCAGAAACAGAGCGATTAAGGTGGTCCAGCAATGCCACAACCAGTCCAGGTTCCAGTCGTTCTGTCACCTTTGGGCGGGGAACAGCCCCTTCCTGTCCCGATCACTCCATCGTCCTCTGCCCACGTGGACCTTTCCCTGGGGAGCCATGGATGCCCGTTCTGATGCACATGATAGGCATCTTATTTGTCGCCAGAGTCTCCACCAACCAGGTTGGGTCATGGCGGCATAAGCATAGTTCCCAGAATTTCGACCTGCAGGACTCAGATTGTCCTCTCACATTGGCCCCTGAGCAGCTGGGACTCCGGGGGCCACCACAACTGTCTCAATTTGAGGACACTTGCGGAGATGAGAACTGGTCACCTTCCTGGGCTGGTCTCTTACAGGGAGCCAGCCCCTTCAGAGGGATTTAGAGGGTCCATGGAAAGTGGAGCAGCGTTGGTGATTATTCTGGAGAAATAAAGAGAAAGAAAGAGAAAGGGGGAGAAAGAGACTGTCTAGTGCAGAAGTTGATTTAATAGGGTAAACCATAAGCCTTTTATCCTAAAGTTTCACAGGCAAGATCACAAGATTTTCACGTGAACACAAAGCCAGTTGGATGAGGGGTGTCCCCCACTACCAGTTGTTTCTTCATGCATGAGGAAGGACAATCCCAATATTATTTCACTGTTCCTTATGCTTGGTTAATGTTCCT
>NW_007059790.1:2637-4073 GCF_000164805.1 Carlito syrichta
GTCCCTGCTAGTGGGTCATGCCAAACAACAAAGAAGGGAGGAGGGAATGGGCCTTCAGCTTCTGAACTCAGCCTGGTGGGCTCAGGGTCCACAGCCCACCTGGATCCCTAACACTCAGGTGGGCCTCCATGGCCAGCTCCCAACAGTTTCTGATACCTGGGCTCAGGCAGCCTCCTACCTCAGCATCCCAGGGCATGGGGCTGATGGACGTGAGCCAAAGTGTCTGGCCTGGACTCACACGTTCTGTTGGTGGCGGCATCACAAAGGAACACCCCAGGATCAAGACCACTGCATCACGTGTTTTGGGACTGCAGGCATCACCAAGGCTGACTCCAGTGTTTTGCTTCCAGGGAGCAACGAGTTCTTGCTATGTGGCCCAGGCTGGGCTAGAACTCCCAGGCTCCAGAGTTCATTCAACTTGGGATCCCAAAGCCACAGCCTGATTGGCTGCCAATCCACCATCTTTCTGGAACTCTAGGTCCAAGACTGGGCCTCTTTCCAAATGATCTCTGCCTGTTCATGATGATCCCAACTCCATACACAAATGGAGGCTCTTCTTTTTTTTCTTTTTCTCCTTTTTTTCTTTGAGTGAGAGTCTCACTCCATCGCCCAGGCTGGAGGGTGATGGCTTGCTCCCGGCCACCACAGTGTCATCCCACCGCACTCAGCTAGACTTTCCCTGGCCTTCCGAGAAGCCACAATGACAGGTGTGTGCCACCACCTCGGGTCATTTTTGATGGTTGGTAGAGACAAGGTCTTGCCAAGGTGCTTGGGCATGTCTTGACCCCCAGGCTCTGACGGGGCACTGGCTTTGGCACCCCAAACCACTGGGATGATGAGGTTAAACCCCCATGCCCGTCTTCGTTTCTTCATCAAAAAAGAACCAGAAGGCTGGCATGACGGCCCACCCCTGGAATCCCAGCGCTCTGGGTGGCTGAGGTGGGAGGATGGCTGGAGTTCAGGAGCCCAAGGCCAGCCCAGGCCACACAGAGAGACCCCGCTTCCACACCCATCCAAACAGGGGTCTGGGACGGAGGTGCCCATTATCCCAGCCACTTCATTGACTAAGGTGGGAGGATCACCGGAACCCATGATTTAAGGCTGTCTGTGAATGATGGTCATGTCCACAGTTCCCAACCTGGTCCACAGAAACAGACCCCGTCTACCAAGTCATCAGAATCATACACAGATTCTCAAGTGTAAGCATTGTGTTCACAGGGTGACTGGCTCTAGAGTCAGGAAAAATGGGATTCAGGGGGCAGAAATTTCCCCGGCGAGGGCTGTGTCCCTGGACGTTCTTGTCGGAAGGTCTTCATTGCCAAGTTAGAGGCTCGGTCTGCCAGGGGCACACTTCTCTCCTCAGAAAGGAGAGCTGGCAGGAACCAGACCAGGGTGCCTCAGAAACTCCCACACCAAAGTGGGGGCAGCCATTGGGG
>NW_007059791.1:0-7573 GCF_000164805.1 Carlito syrichta
AGGCGGGTCTCGAACCCGCGGGCTCAGGCAATCCACTCACCTCAGCCTCCCAAAGGTGTGGGATGACAGGCTGAGCCTCGAGTCCTGCTCTCTTTGCTTCCTTGCATCTCTGTTCTACCTGTGATCATTTACCTTCTCCCTAAAATGACCACCAAACCTTCTCATTCCTTTGCACAAGCCCCTCCGTGGTGTTCAAGAGGGTGGAATC
The DNA here is from genome assembly GCF_000164805.1 of Carlito syrichta. NCBI lineage: Eukaryota > Metazoa > Chordata > Mammalia > Primates > Tarsiidae > Carlito > Carlito syrichta. Next base: position 209 of record NW_007059791.1, read on the forward strand.
TCTCTACTTCCTAAATCTGGGCTTGGTCGTATGACTTGCTTTGGCCACGGGAATATTAGCAAAAGTGATACAACAGGGGCCTGGAAAACACTTGTGCATTGAGAGCTACCTTCTCTTGTGCGGGAAAACCTTCTGCCAGTACATGGTTAAGCTTGGACTGATCTCCTGGGGAATGAGAGACCACAAGGCAAGAAGAGGTCCCTGTCATCTGGGCTGAGTGAGGCCAATCAGATCTGCAGGCCTCAGCCAAGCTGGCCCAACCCAGAAGAACCATCCAGCCAAGCAGCAGCCCAGGGACAAAGAAGAAACGTGTGTTGTTTTAAGCCAATATGTGTTGGAGTGGTCTGTTATTTAGCAAACATGGTTACATCAATGTCTCTTGGATACGGTAACACCAGCAAACAGAGTAACCCTTTCCTTTGGGAGATGGGGCTGGAAATATTGGTTGTGTGGGCCAGGCGTGGTAACTCAAGCCTGTAATCCCATGCTTTGGGAGGCCGAGGTGAGAGGATTGCCTGAGCCCGCAGGTTCGAGACCAGCCTGGGCAACTTGGTGAGATCTCATCTCTACAATAAATCAAAAAATTAGCTGGATGTGGTGGCATGCGCCTGTAGTTCCAGCTACTCGGAAGGGTGAGGCAGAAAGATTGCCTGAGCCCAGCGAGTCAAAGCTGTGATGGCCGTGAGGATGCCGTTGTACACCAACTTGGGCAACTCAGTGAAACTCGGACTCAAAAATTTTTTTTTAAATATTGGTTGTGGTTACACAGGTACACAGGCATACCTGCACACAGTTATACATATGTAAACATTTATTAAGGTAGTTCACCCACTATATGTAAGTGATAGCTCAATTAAAAAATGGAAAAAGAAGGAAAAAAAATAATCCAGTTCCTTCTCTCAGAAGGTCTATGACCAGGCTTGGTGGCTGAAGCCTGTAATCTCAGCCCTTTGGGAGGCTAAGACAAGAGGATTACCTGAGACCAGGGGTTCAAGACCAGCCTAGGCAACTTGGTGAGACTTTGTCTCTATAATATAAAACAAAAAAAATTAGCTGGGCATGGTGGTGTGCACCTGTAGTTTTGGCTATTTGAAAGACTGAGGCAGAAGGATTGCCTGAGACCAGCAAGTCGACGCTGGGGTGGCAGTGAGCATGCCACTACACTGCAGCCTGAGTGCCAGAGTGATGCTGTGACTCAAAAAAAAAAAAAAAGTCTGCAGACATGTAAATCAGCCTCTAATACAAAACAAAATGTACTCTTAAAACTTGGAGGCTAGGTGCAGTGGTTCACGCCTGTAATCCCAGTTTTGGGAGGTCAAAGTGGGAGAATTGCTTGAGGCTGGGAGCTCAAGACCAGACTGGGCAACCTAGCCAAACCCCTTCTCGACAAAAAGAAAAAAAAATGTGTTAAAAAGTAGCCGGGTGCCAAGAAACACACCCATAGTCCCAGTTACTCGGGAGGCTGAGGCAGGAGGATTGCTTGAGTCTGGAGGTATTTCAGGCTGCAGTGAGTTATTATGACACCACGGTAGACAGTGCTTTGTATACTTACAGGAGGATAAAGGGGCCACCTTGAGAACTGGTACAAACCACACCCATGGTTGCAAACTGACAGACACTGTTGATCAGTACATTTCACGCAGTGGTGGGAATTGGGTTGAACAGACACTGTGGCCCACTCCAGGCTGCCAGAACAGCCCTCAGAAGATGCCTGGGAAGGTGGACTAGATCCGAGGGCCCTGGGTGGTCTTGGAAGAACCTTGTGGGGCAGGTGGACAGCATGAGGACAGATGTAGAGGCCTAGGACTGCCATTGTAAGAAGGACAGATGTGCCTGTGTTAGTGTGTGAGGGGTGTGGCAAAGACACAGATTTGGAGAGACAATCATGGAGTCTTAGATGCAGAACTAAAAGTCAACTGGGGGTTGTCTCATTCACAAAAGGGCAAACCACCAAAGCTGTGTGTGAGATGTAATTTTATTTTTATTTTTATTTTTTTGAGTTGGAGTCTCACTCCGTCGCCCAGGCTGGAGTGCAGTGGCATGCTCACGGCCACCACAGTCTCAACCTCCTGGGCTCAGGTGATCCTTCCACCTCAGCCTTCCAAGCAGCCGGAACTACAGGCATGTACTACCATGCTCAGCTAATTTTTTTTTTTGAGTTGGAGTCTCACTCTGTCACCCAGACTGGAGTGCAGTGGCCGCTCCCGGCCACCACAGCCTCGAACTGCTGGGCTCCGCGATCCTTCCACCTCAGCCTTCCAAGTAGCCAGAATTACAAGCATACGCTACCATGCCTGGCTGAATTTTTGATTTATTGTAGAGATGAGGTCTCGCTGCCCAGGCGGGTCTCGAACCCATGGGCTCAGGCAATCCACTCACCTCAGCCTCCCAAAGGCACAGGATTACAGGCTGAGCCACCGAGCCCAGCTTATATTTTTATTTTTAAAATAACTCAGTGGTAGCTGGGCATGGTGGTTCCATCTGTAATCCCAGCACTTTGGGAGGTTGAGGCAGGAGGATGGCCTGAGCCCAAAAGGTCGAAGCTACCGTGGGCCATTATCATGTCACAGCACTCCAGCCTGGGTGACAGAGTGAGACCCTGACTCAAAAACAAAAGCAAAAACAAAAAACCTCAGTGGTAAGAATATGAGGGTTAATTTTGGGTGTCAACTTGACTGGGCCAAGGGATGCCTAGATTACTGGATACACAAGATTTCTGGTTGTGTCTGGTGAGGGTGTCTCCAGAAGAGATTAGCATTTGAGTTGGCAGACCAAGTAAAGCAGATGGTCCCCAACCCCCGGGCCATGAACCAGTACCAGTCCGAGACCTGTTAGGAACTGGGCCGCTCAGAGTGAGTGAAACTTCATCTGTGTTAGCAGCCACTTTCCATCACTTGCATGACCACCTGAGCTCCGTCTTCTGTCAGAGAGGCGGCATTAGATTCTCATAGGAGTGCAAACCCTCTTGTGAACTGTGCATGTGAGGGGCCTAGGTTGCGTGCTCCTTATGAGAATCTAATGCCCAATGATTTGAGGTGGAGCTCAGGCAGTGATGCCAGTGCTGGGGAGTGGCTGCAAATACACATGAATGTGAGCAGTGAGGTTTAACTGTACAGAGCCCATCACAAACCAACTGCTGGCAGACATATCAAAACTCTCTCAATGAGTGGCAAGTGAATGAATGGACTTCAATTGTACAGCTGTATCTGGTGGCTCTGAGTCAGAATTTGACACACATTTTAGTCCACACATGGCCTATCCATTATTTTATTTACCACTTCCATCCAAGCCTCTTTTTTGCATGGCGAATTATATCATTATTTAATTATATATTACAATGTAATAATGATAGAAATAAAGTGCACAATAAATGTTATGTGCGTGAATCGTCAGGAAACCAATCTCTCCCCTTTCTACCCCACCCATGGAAAAATTGTCTTCCACGAAACTGGTCCCTGATGCCAAAAAGGTTGGGGGCCGGTTATCTAATCTGTTAAGGGTGTGAACATGACAAACAGGCAGAGGAACATTGACTTCACTGGGACATCAACCCTCTCCTGCCCTCAGGCTGGCATCACTGGCACTCCTGGTTCTCAGGCCTCTGCACCACACCACCAGCTGTCCATGCCTTATACTGGTTCTGTTTCTCTGGAAACCCCTAATATTCTGTCCAAACAGAAGGCTCGCATATGGAGGGCTGTGTCTGAGAAAACATCTTTTCAATCTTTTTGATGTGATTAGAACAATCAATTTTTTCTTTTGCTTTGTTTTGTTTTTTGAGTTGGAGTCTCACTCAGTCACCCAGACTGGAGTGCAGTGGCCACTCCCGGCCATCGCAGCCTCAACCTGCTGGGCTCCAGTGATCCTTCCACCTCAGCCTTCCAAGTAGCTGGAACTACAGGCATGCGTTACAACACCCAGCTAATTTTTTGGTTTATTGTAGAAATGAGGTCTCGCCAAGTTGCTCAGGCGGGTCTCGAACCCGCGGGCTCAGGCAATCCACTCACTTCAGCCTCCCAAAGTGCTGGGATTACAGACTGAGTCACTGAGCCCAGCCTCCATTTGGTTTTCATACTTTTTTTTTTTTTGAGTTGGAGTCTCATTCTGTCACCCAGACTGGAGTGCAGTGGCTGTTCCCGGCCACTGCAGCCTCAACCTGCTGGGCTCTGGTGATCCTTCCGCCTCAGCCTTCCAAGTAGCTGGAACTACAGGTGCGCACTACCACACCTGGCTAATTTTTGTTTATTTATTGTAGAGATGAGGTCTCACCAAGTTGCCCAGGCAAGTCTGGTTTTCTGCCGGAGACCAGCTCCAGCCGGGTTCAGGGTACCCCAAAGGTGGAGACGGCATCGGCGACTGGGGGGAAGAAGAAAGAGAGAAAGAGAGAGAGAGAAAAAGAAAGAGACTGGACTCCAGTCTAGTGCAGAAGCCGTTTAATGGGAATTACAACTGGTCTTTTATACACAGTTGGGTGTGTGAGAGGCGTTCCCCACCCACCGGATGTTCTTTCAGATATAATCTTATAACCTAATTGATGAAACCTTAATCCATTTATTCAACTTCAATAAATCCTAAGATCGTGACCCAGAAGCCTGTGACCAATACTAAGGCTCTTAGATGTGATCCAAGTTTGAATTATAAGTTGTGTGAAAGCCAAAACTGCAGGTTGTGGAAGAATGGGAGCAATGAACTTCTAAAGTTAGCTTGTGTTCATCCCGGTCTCAGAGTTTTTATGTTTTGAGCTTAATCTGGTTAGTGTTGAGTAGAAAGGGGGAGGAAATGGGGTCAATAGCTCCTGAACGCATCCTAGTGGTCTCAAGATCAATGGCTTTCCTGATCCCTAATGCTCAGTGGGCCTCCATGGCCGGCTCCCAACAGTTTTCATACATTTTATTTTGAGACATGGTCTCACTCTGTCGCCCAGACTGATGGGCGTAATCATGACTCACCACAGCCTCGACCTCCTGGGCTCAAGCAATCCTCCTACCTCAGCCTCCCAAGTAGCTGGGGCTACAGGCACATCTCATCATGCCTGACTAATTTTATTTAATTTTTTTGTAGACACGAGATCACAATGTTGCCCAGGTTGGTCTCGAACTCCTGAGCTTAAGCAATCCTTCTGCCTTGGCCTCCCAAAGTGTCGGGATTACAGGCATGAGCCACCATGCTGGGCTTCATTCCTGAATGGTATGTGATTTTCAAAACTGAGTAATAAAGAACTTGGCTTAAAAGAACTTTACTTGGAGAAGAAAATGCAATGTAATAATATTTCTTTCTTTCTTTTTTTTTTTTTGAGTTGGAGTCTCACTCTGTCGCCCAAACTGGAGTGCAGTGGCCGCTCCTGGCCACCGCAACCTCGACCTGCTGGGCTCTGGCAATCCTTCCGCCTCAGCCTTCCGAGTAGCTGGAACTACAGGCGCGCTGCCATGCCTGGCTAATTTTTTGATTTATTGTAGAGATGAGGTCTCGCCTGCCCAGGTGGGTCTCGAACCCGTAGACTCAGGCAATCCACTCACCTCAGCCTCCCAAAGGCGTGGGATTACAGGCTGAGCCACAGAGCCCAGCTTCTTTCTTTTTTTATTTATTTTTATTTTTTAGTTGGATTCTTACTCTGCCACCCAGCCTGGAGTGTAGTGGCATCATCATAGCTACTGTACCCTTGTCCTGTTGAGCTCAGGAGATCCTTCCCCTTCAGCCTTCCAAGTAGGTGGAATCACAGGTGTGCACCACCATGCTGTGCTAATTTTATTTATTTATTTATTTACTTATTGACTGTAGAGATGAGGTCTTGTCTTGTTTCCCAGGCTGGTCTCAAACTCTTGGGCTCAGGCAATCCTGTCACCTCAGCTTCCCAAAGTGCTAGGGTTACAGGTGTGAGTCACTGTGTTCGGCCAATAAGATTTCTTTATTACACACCAGACTCCCTGCCTCACTAATAGCTTGGTGGAAATTTTCAAAAGTCAAGTTTTGCCAAAGGTCAATTCACTACCTGGTTTTTTTGTTGTTGTTGTTTCAATCTTGCTGTTAGATGACATGAATGTATTAAACAAGGGACTTGTGCCCAGTTGCTTATTTGTACAAAATAATGAAAGACGGGACATTGCCTTCTCAAAATATTGTAGCAGCACTAAAGCTAATGGTGGTGGATAATATCTTTGATGTTGGATTTTTACAAAAATTGTTTTCGGTCCTTTCTTATTTTTTTTCTTTCTTTCTTCTCTTTTTTCTTTTTCTTATTTATTTATTTATTTATTTTCATTTTGAACTTCTTTTCACATTTTTAAATTTTAAAGATGTGGGCTACAATTCAGGGTTAGGTATACAAACATTGATTATGCAAGTTTTTTATTTTTATTTTTTAGTTGGAGTCTCACTCCGTTGCCCAGGCTGGAGTGCAATGGCACATTCATGGCCACCCCAGCACCCCAGCGTCGACCTGCTGGGCTCGGGCAATGCTTCCATTTCAACCTTCCAAGTAGTCAGAACTACAGATGTGCACACCACACCCAGTTAATTTTTGATTTATTGTAGAGACGCGGTCTCGCCAAGTTGCCCAGGCTGATCTCAAACCCGTGGGCTCAGGCAATCCTCTCACCTTGGCCTCCCAAAGTGCTGGGATTACAGGCATGAGCCAACCATGACCGGCCTCTTTCTTTTCTTTTTGAGTTAGAATCTCACTCTGTTGCCCAGCTGGAGTGCAGTGGCATGATCATGGCTCACCACAGCCTCAACCTCTTGGCTCAGGCAATCCTCCTGCCTCAGCCTCCCGAATAATTGGGACAGCAGGCACATGCCACCATGCCTGGCTAATTCTTGGGGGGTTTTTGTAGAGATGAGCTCTGGCTGTGTTGCCCAGGCTGGTCTTGAATTCCTGGGCTCAAGCGATCCTCTCATCACAGCCTCCCAAAGTGTTGGGATGACAGGCATGAGCCACCGTGTCCAGCCTTCTGCCATTTCCTGAGCACTTACTGTGTTCCAGGCACTGTGCTAAATGTCTGACTTCATTTTTTCATTCAGGAGTCTAGCTCAAGGTCACACGGCAACGTCAGGCTCTGAGGTCAAGCTCAGCATCTGTTCTTTTCAGCCTCACCCCCTTCGACCTCTCCAACATGAACGAGAGCACCTGGAAAACTAGTTGTTGGATGTGCATGGTTGTTCCTCTGTCCGAACTAAGTTCACAGTCAGCAATTATGGAGCATCAGAGGGAAAACCCCTGTTAGAAGCATGTTCCTTGGCCGGGCTCGGTGGCTCAGCCTGTCACCCCAGCTCTTTGGGAGGCCGGGGAGAGTGGATTGTCTGAGCCCACGGGTTCGAGACCCACCCGGGCAACTTGGCAAGACCTCGTCTCTACAATAAATCAAAAAT
>NW_007059791.1:7961-8265 GCF_000164805.1 Carlito syrichta
TCCACTCACCTCAGCCTCCCAAAGGCATGGGATTAGAGGCTGAGCCACCAAGCCCGGCTAGGAAGCATTTATTATCTTTATTCCTGAGTTAGAAATTCAGGAGTGCTTTGGGTGGGTGTTCTGCTGGGGTCTCTCATGAGGTTGCCTCAATGGGGCTGGTGAGCCATGATGGTGCCACTGCACTCCAGCCTGGATGACAGAACCATAAATATAAAAATTAAAAAGGTTGGGTGTGTAGCCGGGCTCAGTGGCTCAGCCTGTAATCCCGTGCCTTTGGGAGGCTGAGGTGAATGGATTGCCTGAG
>NW_007059791.1:8285-10469 GCF_000164805.1 Carlito syrichta
ACTCAAAAAAAAAAAAAAAAAAAAGGTTGGGCATGGTGGTTCACTCCTATAATCCCAACACCTTGGGAAGTCAAGGTGGAGGATCTATTGAGACCAGGAATTCGAGTCATCCTAGGGAACATAGTGAGACCTTGTCTCCACAAAAAAAAAAATTAGCCAGGTGTGGTGGCGCATGCATGTAGTCCGAGGTACTCGGGAGGCTGAGGCGGAACTCCTGCCTGAGCCTAGGAGGTTGAGGCCATGGTTATCCGTGAGTGTGCCACTGCCCTCTGGCCTGGGCAGTGGAGCGAGACTCTGACTCAAAGATCAACAAAAATTAAAATGAGAAGATAAATAACAATGCCGGCTGGAGGTGCAGTCACAGGAAGGCTTGCTAGGGGCTAAGAATCCACTCTCATGACAGTGCCTCCCATGGGTGCTGATGTCATGGTGGTTTTGGCAGGGCTGCTTGGGTGTCCTCATGACCCGGCAATGGTTTCCCCAGAGCACGTGATCCCACAGGGAAGACAGGACAGATGGGTCGTGCCTTTCATGGCCTTGTCTTGGAAGTCATGCGCTGTCACTTCCGCTAAGTCCAGCCCACACTTAAGGAGTAGGGAGTCCGGTTCCAAATTCTGGGGGAGAAAGCATCAAAGGGTTTGAGGCCATATCTTGAACCTATTTAATCTCTTTCAGCAGAAGGTACAGAAACGCAACTCCAAAAGGGAGTCGTTTATGGGCTCCCGTGACCCAACCAGAGAAAGGGAGGAGCAGAGCTAGACTCACAGGGACTGGAACCAGGGGCCCCAAAACTCTCTCTTGGCCCCGGGTGTAGTGACTCAAGCCTGTAATCCCAGCACTTTGGGAGGCCAAGGCGGGAGGATCGCTTGAACCCAAGAGTTCGAGACCAGCCTGGGTAACATAGTGAGACCTTGTTTCTACTTTAAAAATTAAAATAAGCCAGGCGTGGTGGCTCATGCTTGCAATCCCAGCACTTTTGGAGGCAGAAGCGAGAGGACTGCCTGAACTCAGGGGTTCGAGACCAGCCTGGGCAACTTGGAGAGACCTCATCTCTACAACAAATAAAAAAATTTAGCTGGGCGTGGTGGCGCGTGCCTGTAGTTCCAGTTACTTGGAAGGCTGAGGCAGAAGGATCGCCTGAGCCCAGCAGGCTGAGGCTGCGGTGGCCATGAGCGTGTCCCTGCACTCCAGACTGGGCGACAGAGTGAGACTCCTACTCAAAAAATAAAAGAAAATAAAATAATAATCCTCTCTCTCTCACACACACACACACACACACACACACACACACACACACCCCTACTTTCCTCTGTGCATAGCCACTCCCCCAGTCATAACCATCACCACAGTCTGCTCTGAATTTTCCTTCTCACAGCCTCTCGACCAGAATGGAGGTTCCAGTCTCAGAGGGAGCATCTGTCCCCTGGACATCACTTTGGGGATGGGGCAGGGGAGGACTCTGATTGGTCCGGCTCTGGTCACACGCTCTTGCTTTGGCCCAATCGCTGTGGCCGGAGCTGAGGCTCTGTGGTGGGCAAGGCCTGGGTCAGTCTCTGCGTCAGGAGGGCAGGGCTTGGTCCCAGTTGGGGGACCCTGGGGGCCGGTGGGGTCGAGGAATAGAGCTGGGCGGCCATCGCAGGGGTGTGTGCATCTGTTGCCTTGGCTGGAGGTATGAGCCAAAGGTCACGGCTGCCCTATTTTTGGAATAGCAGGGCAAAGCAACTGCTTGAAACTCTCGAAATGGTAACTTTCCATAGGAGGAGCCTAGCAGGACAATCTGCTTGAAGGCTTAACTGTACTGAGCCTGAACCTCGGAGAAGCCACCACCTTCTCGTTGTTGACACTTTTTTGGGGGGGCGAGTCAGAGTCTCACTTCTGCCCAGACTGGAGTGCAGTGGCACGCTCATGGCCACCGCAGCCTCGACCTGCTGGGCTCCGGCGATCCTTCGGCCTCAGCCTTCCGAGTAGCATGGACTGCAGGAGTATGCCACCACGCCTGGCTGATTTTTTGATTTATTGTAGTGACACGGTCTCACCAAGTTGCCCAGCCTGGTCTCAAATCCCAGGGTTCAGGCAATCCTCTTGGCTCCACCTCCCAAAGTCCTGCGATGACAGGCGTGAACCACCACACTTTTTTTTCTTTTTTTTTAATTGGAGTCTCACTCTGTCGCCCAGACTGGAGTG
>NW_007059791.1:10536-15918 GCF_000164805.1 Carlito syrichta
CCAGGCGGGTCTCGAACTCGCGGGCTCAGGCAATCCACTCACCTCAGCCTCCCAAAGGCACGGGATTACAGGCTGAGCCACCGAGCCCGGCGAGCCACCACACTTCTAAGCCAGAATCCTGTCGCAGACACAGGAGACAGGTGAGCCAAAACCTCTTGTATTCTCTCTCCCGCTTGGAAGCTGCTGTTCCAGGCACAGTTCCTGGCATGAAGGGGAAGAAAACCAACCTCAGCCTGCCCAATCCTGGGCGACGGTCCTGACCTTGATTGTAGCAGAAAATCGCATCTGGAAATGCAAAGGTTCGGCCTTCACCCTGTCCAGTGTGCCAGCGGGAAAGTTTGGAGTTCAAGTGTCTTGTTGCCAAAAACAGCTCCCAGAAAAGCCACCAGCCGTTTTAGGAGTCTCCCAGATGCCGTGAATGCAGACTTCCTGCCACTCTGGTTCACCTCACCTCCATTCCACGTGTTTGCAGAGTTGCAAAAGCAAACAGCAAAGGTGAGCAGAGACTGGCTGTGATCTCTGCTTCTGCTTCTAAGTTTCCTCTGGCGTTCACTCCATTTCAGTCAGGATGTTTACAGTTAACATGAACCTTTTCAAAAACCACTTCTGGCTACTTCATTTGTCCAGAGCACTTTTGAGAGCATTTTTGGAAGTTGTTTGGGAACGGTAGAGACTTGGTAGTCAGGCTGTTGGGTGAAAATTTCAACTCTGACCTCCGTTTTCTCATCTGCAAAGTGGGAGTCTTAAGACCCACCAAGTGTCTGGCTCATAGGAGGTGTTTGGTCAATAGTGCGGCACTCTGTGACAGTCGGCTGCTGGAAGAAATGGGCCCGGAGAGGGTTGGATGCTTGACCAAGGTCACACAGCTGGGTGAGGGCAGTCATGAACCCCAATGTCTAATCACAGGGACCCCAACCAGGGAAGACCATTGGGTGGGGGTTGAGCCAGAGCCATCTGGGACCTTGACCAAGCAGGAAACAAGCAGTAGAGAAGTCAAGGCAAGGAGGAGGGAGCCATATACCTGCGGTTGTTCTGACTAGATGGTGCAGTCAGGGACCAAGGCCCACAAGCTGAGACCTGAACCCAAGGCCTGAAAGCATCCTCAGGTCTTATTCCTATGGCCTGTGGTCTCTCTGCACCCCTCACCCCACACTCTTCCTGCTGGTACCCAAGACCTCTCAGTCTCAGAGCTGCCATCGAAGGGTAGACCCTTGGATGAACTGACACTAGCCCCCTTGACCTGCCCTATCCTGGACAGCAGCTAACCAAAGGCCAGAAGCTCCTTCTGAGACCAGAAGCTTTTCCGCTGTAACCAGCACAGCCCAGGTCCCCAGCAGGAGAGCAAATCCAGTCACTGATCTTTAGATGTTCCAACCAACCCAAATCCGTCCCGCTCCCCCAAAAAAGACTGAAGCCCAGCCTTTCTCCTGGGGTCCCTGACCCTCGTATAATTAGAGGAAGGAACCGGAGTTAACAACCTCTTGCAGTCACTGTGTACCAGAATATAAAGAATATTAGGGGCAGCCCCTTCGGATCCCCTCCCACTGTGGGAGTTTTTCTGTCCTCTCGATAAATCCTGCTTTCTCACTTTCAAAAACAAACAAAAAAAGAACATTAGGTAAGGTGAGATGGTTCATGTCTATAATCCCAGCACTTTGGGAGGCCAAGGTGAGAGGATTGCCTGAGCCCGTGAATTTGAGACCAGCCTGGGCAAATTGGCAAGACCTCATCTCTACAATAAATCAAAAAAATTAGTCGGGCATGGTAGCACCTACCTGTAGTTCCTGCTACTTGGAAGGCTGAGGCAGAAGGATTGCCTGAGCCTAGCAGATTGAGGCTGTGGTGGCTGGGAGCATGCCACTACACTCTAGCCTGTGTGACAGAGTGAGACTCCAACTCAAAAAAAAGAAAAAGATTATTAAAAATAGTAGCCGGAGGCTGGGCGTGGTGGCTCAAACCTATAATCCCAGCACTTTGGGAGGCCGAGGAGAGAGGATTGCCTGAGCCTGCAGGTTCGAGACCAGCCTGGGCAACATGGTGAGACTCCAACTCAAAAAAAAAAATAGTAGCTGGAAAGCTGGGCATAGGGGTTCACGTCTGTAATCCCAGCACTTTGAGAGGCCAAGGTGAGAGGATTGTTTGAGCCTAGGAGTTCGAGACCAGCCTAGGCAGCATAGCAAAACTTTGTCTCTACAAAAAAATTGAAAAATCAGTCTGGTGTGGTGGCACATGCCTGTAGCTACTTAGGAGGCTGAGGCGGAAGGATCACCTGAGCCCAGGAGGTTGAGGCTACAGTGAGCTGTGATCATGCCATTGCACTTTAGCCTGGGCGACAGAGTAAGAGCCTGACTCAAAAACAAAAACAAAAACAAAACAAGTCTCTGGTGTGTGCTTTCCTAGGCCTGGAAGTGGCTGTTTGTGGAGGCCCTGGACAGAACTTGGACGTGAGAGCTGCTGTGTCCATATGCATTACAAGACAGCATCAGAGCAGGAAGAGGAGGTGACAGGCCCCAGTGGGAGGGGGGAGGCCTCTGTTCTCTCTCCTGGGTCCTACAGAAGTTGGTGTGGGCCTGGCATTGGCTGTTCCCCTCCCACTGTTTCTCTGTGCCCCTTTCCCTGGCTGCGATGCTCTCCTGAGACTCTGGGCTATCCTGGAGTCCTCAAGCTGGCCACAGAGGAAAATTAACTGGGTATGGTGGCACGCACCTGTAGTCCCAGCTACTTGGGAGGCTGAGGCAGAAGGATCGCCCAAGTCCAGGAGGTCGAGGCTGCAGTAAGCCCTGAGTCAGGGTCCTGCCACCCTTGAAACATGCCACAGGCCTGATCGCTATGAGTGTGAGTTTTCCAGATTCAGGTGTGACCAGAGTGGAAAGAAATGGGCAGGGAGGTCTTCTTGGAAGCCCCAGGCCTCTGGCCTGCACCAAACACATGTGAGGGTGGCCTTCTCTGAGCCATTTTCCAGGAAATGGGTGCAGCGACTCAACACCTGGTACCACCTGACTGGGAGCTAGCCCGATCTCCACAGCCCAGAGGCCTCCTGGAACCCAGGCCCTGCATCTTCCTCTAGGGGCATCTGGCCTGCCCTCCAGCTGGGCAGGACTGTGGTGGTCACAGGTGGAGCAACTCAGGACCCAGGATATCCTGCCAGACACCTTCACGAACCTTTCTCTTTTTTTTTTGAGTTGGAGTCTCACTCTGTCAGCCAGGTTGGAGGGCGGTGACACGCTCACGGCCACCATGGCCTTGACCTGCCAGGCTCAGGCGATCTTTCCACCTCAGCCTTCCAAGTAGCTGAAACTACAGGCACACACCAGCATGCCCAGCTACTTTTTGATTTATTGTAGAGATGAGGTCTCACCAAGTTGCCCGGTTGGTCTTGAACCCGCGGGCTCAGGCAATCCTCTCACCTCAGCCTCCCAAAGTGCTGGGATTATAGGCATGAGCCACCGTGCACAGCCTTCAAGTACCCTTCTTGATTGGGTCGCCCTCGGACTCACTGAAGGTGACACAGGATGACCTTGGAGGGGTACAGGGTGAAGTCTCCATCATCCTGGAAATTGGGGAGATGCCTGCACAACTGGGGAGACTGGGCTCAGTGACGCCCCCATCCTCGTCCTGCCCCCCAAGGCCCAACCCCGTCCCCCAAGCGGATATGGTCACTCACACAAGAAGCCTTGTGTGATCCCTGCTGCCAGGTCTCCACCTTCTCCTCCCAGTTCTGGCCCTGGTCTGCCAGCAGCACCCACAGGGCCTTCCAGGGTAGGCCAGGAGGGCGGGAACTGGGAGAGACCCAGCCTCACAGCACCCTGGGGAGGAGTTAGGACGATGGGGAGGGAACATGGCCAGAAACCCTAGCTAGGGAGCCGCCTTGGCAGGGGATGGAAGCGTAGAGAAAGGATGGAGACTATGACCCCAAAAGCGCCTTGGAGAGGGGGGTGGGGTCGGAGCACCCAGCCCCACAGTGTGCCGGGGTGGGAACAGTGACGGATGGAAGCCTTGGCCCGAAAGGATTGATTGAAGCCCCGGGAAGCAGGTTCAAGCCCCGCCCCCACAACCGGCCCCGCCCCGTTGTCGCGGCCCCGCCCCTACGGCGCTAGCCCCGCCCCCTCCGGTCCTGGCACTGACCCAGGGAGCGGCCTCAGCGCCCAGCGGTGCCCTTCCTCCTCCTGAAAGAGCTGGGGCCACACCTTGGAGGGGAAGTAGACCGTGCGGGGGGAGGTGCTAGCAGAAGCAAGACAAGGAAGGAGATGAGACGAGAAGGGACCCCTTCAGGGGCTGCAGGGCCCAGGAGCAGGCAGCCTGGGCTTCTGATCGCAGGACTTGGGCTGACTCAGCCTGGGCCCTGTCCCCCACCCGTCCAACCCTACTCACCGGCGGGCAGCGAAGTGGAAGCGCAAGGGCAAGTGGCCAGGCGCCCAGAGGCCTTATGTTCACTGTTCTGTCCCACCCCCGTCCCTCCCCACCCCACCCCAGCCAAGTGCTAAGTCCCCGGAGTGTGGCCGGTCAGGGCTAGGGAGTCGGCGGGTGTGGTGGGGACAGGGCTAGGCCAGGCCCACCTGCCCATCTGCGTGGGCGTGCAGGGCCTCAGGGCAGTGGCTTTGCAAAAGACACCCACACCTAGCATCACACATGAACACCTCCCCGTCCCCCAAACAAACAAACCCCCACACTTAGGCAGGCAGCGTTAGTATGGCACATACCTTAGGCGTAGTTAGGCAAGTTTTCTTAGGCAGATCTCATTTCGATCATTAAGGAAGAGGGTGGTTAAGTTGGGTTGTACATGACCTTTCCCCCACCGACCAGGCATATCAGATCTGACCACCCTGCAGGCTGGAATGTGAAATCACCAGTGTAGTAAATCACAGAAACAGTGAGTAATTACCCAAAACGCAGAGGCATGATGTTCTAAGAAAAGCCTAAATCTAGTTAGGCAGTAAACTTCCTTATTTATTTATTTATTTATTTATTTATTTATTTATTTATATTTTTTTGAGTTGGAGTCTCACTCTGTCGCCCAGACTGGAGTGCAGTGGCCGCTCCCGGCCACCGCAGACCTGCTGGGCTCCGGCGATCCTTCCGCCTCAGCCTTCCGTGTAACCGGAATTACAGGCGCGCGCTACCATGCCCGGTTGATTTTTTGATTTATTGTAGAGATGAGGTCTCGCTGCCCAGGCAGGTCTCGAACCTGCGGGCTCAGGCAATCCACTCACCTCAGCAACTTCCTTATTTATTTATTTATTTATTTTTATTTATTTATTTTTGAGTCCAGAGTCTCACTCTGTCACCCAGACTGGAGTGCAGTGGCCGCTCCCGGCCACGACAGCCTCAACCTGCTGGGCTCCGGCGATCCTTCCGCCTCAACCTTCCGAGTAGCCGGAATTA
>NW_007059791.1:16044-30280 GCF_000164805.1 Carlito syrichta
GAGGCCGAGGTAAGAGGATTGCCTGAGCCCATGGGTTTGAGGCCAGCCTGGGCAACTTGGTGAGACCTCATCTCTACAATAAATCAGAAAATTAACGGACATGGTAGCATGTGCCTATAGTCCCAGCTACTTGGAAGGCTGAGGCAGAAGGATCGCCGGAGCCCCACAGGTGACTGTGAGTGTGCCACTGCACTCCAGCCTGGGCGACAGAGTGAGACTCCAACTCAGAAAAAGAAAAAAAAAAAGATCCTTGTGACTTTAAAAGGTTAAAAGATGGTACTCAAAACTTGTGATCAAATACCTGTAACCCTCCGCTCTTAGCTTATAGAATAGTTTGCTTAATCACTGTGGTATACTTTTATATATAAAGCTTCTTGTTGAAGGGAAGGATGAGTCCTTTTCTCTAAGACACCCACATTCTCCCTTGAATTTGTTTTCCTCTCTATAATAAACTATACACTGATTCTCTCTGTGACTCGCTCTTGAATTCTTTCTCATGGCAAAGTCCAGAACCACGGAGCAACCCCCCATACCCTGACATTGAAACCCACAGAAGGCCTGAACCGAGGACCATGCTCATTGTGGGCTCCCCAGCACTAGCAAACAGTAGGTGCTCAAAAATGCTTCTTGCATGGATGGATGCAATTGCAACAAATAGACACATCCATTTATACATCTCCATGATGATAATAACAGCAAACGCTTAGGAGCCAAAGATTGTGTTGAAGACTTTATGTGTATTAAACCCTAAGACTCTTCCTCATTTTACAGAGGAGAAAACTGAAGCACAGAGAGGTTAAATGACAAGCCCAAGGTCACACAGCCAGTAAACAAGATTTAACGCCAAATCTGGCTGGCTCCAGGGGCCTGTTCTTTCCTCTTTACAGCCTTGTAGTTGAAGGAAACCAGAATATGTCATTCCAAATTATACCTCTTTGGCATAATGTTATTTTCAAGGCCAGGTGCAGTGGCTCACGCCTGTAATTCCAGCACTTTGGGAGGCCAAAGAGGAAGGATCACTTGAGGCCAGGAACTGGAGAACAACCTGGACAACAGAGTGAAACCACATCTCTACAAAAAAAAAAAAAAAATTTTTTTTTGAGCTGGAGTCTCACTCTATTGCCCAGGCTGGAGTGCAGTGGCACACTCACAGCCCCCGCAGCCTCAACTTGCTGGGCTCAGGAGATCCTTCCGCCTCAGCCTTCCAAGTAGCTGGAACTACAGGTGCACACCACCACACCCAGTTAATTTTTTGATTTATTATAGAGTCTCACCAAGTTGCCCAGGCTGGTCTCGAACCTGTGAGCTCAGGCAATCCTCTCACCTCAGCCTCCCAAAGTGCTGGGATTATAGGCGTGAGCCACCATGCCTGGTTAAAAAAAAAGCTTTTAAAACTAGCCAGGTGTGGTGACCTTCAGCTACTCAGGAGGCTGAGGTGGAAAGATTGCTTCTTGAGCCCAAGGGTTCAAGACTGCAGTGAGCTGTGATGATGCCACTGCGCTCCAGCCTGGGCAACAGAGCAAGACCCTGTATCTCTGGGGGGGAAAAGCAAATTATTTTTGAGCCGAAGGCAATTAAAAAGCAGCAGAGGAAGAACTCTCGCTGTCCTTCATTCCTGCCTAAAGGCAAAATATAAATTCCCCTTATCAGCCCAGAGGAATCTGAAACCTCACTCTATTAGTTTCTTGCCAGGTATTCACTGTCCTGTTTCCCGCCTAAAACTGCTTTCCTTTGTCCTGTCATTTCTCTACTACTGCGTTGTTCTTTGCTGAAGATACTCTGAAGTAGCGTTCTAAGCCACTGCCTGGAGTTATTTTCACTGAGGTTTCTCTCAAGTGATTATTGGTCTGTCTCTTGTTCTTTTGTTCTGGGGGCCTTTCCCAACTAAGCACTCATGAACGTTGAGGAAAAAAAATGGATTATTATTTTCTGAAACAGTGTCTCGCTCTGTTGCCAGGCTGGAGTGCAATGGTACCATTCATCGTGGCTCACCACAGCCTCAAACTCTCGATCTCAAGTGATCCTCCCACCTCAGCCTCTCGCGTGGCTGGGACTCAAAGTTTGCACCACCATGCCCAGCTAATTTTTTTTTTTTTTGAGTTGGAGTCTCACTCTTGTCACCCAGGTTGGAGTGCAGTGGCACCCTCACGGCCACTGCAGCCTCAACCTGCTGGGCTTAGGTGATCTTTCCACCTCAGCCTTCCAAGTAGCTGGAACTACAGACACATGCCACCACACCCAGCTAGTTTTTTTGTGATTTATTGGAGAGACGAGGTCTCACCAAGTTGCCCAGGCTGGTCTCGAACCCACGGGCTCAGGCGATCCTCTGGCCTCGGCCTCCCAAAGTGCCTGGCCCTGGCTAATTTTTAAAATATTTTTTGTAAGCCGAGCTCTCATTCCCCCTCCCCCCAGCCCCTGGCAACCACTAATCTATATATATGTGAGTATGTGTATATATATAATTTTTCTTTGTAGAGACGAAGTCTTGCTATGTTGTCTAACCTACTCTCAAACCTTTGTCCTCAATCAATCCTTCCACCTCGGCCCACACCCCCCAAGACCCCGGTTTACAGGTGTGAGCCACCACACTCAGCCAAAAAAATTACCTTTCCTCCCCTAGGTAGACTCCAAAGCGTTTCCTGACAGAGTCTGAGAACCCTGCACCCTTCACATAGGGGCTGGGCACAGGTGGACAGGGGCAGAAACTGAGATGGATAGGGCCTCCTGGACATGGGAGGGAGGCGCAGTGTCTCCTGGCATTCCCAGTCCAGGTCTCCATCTGGCTGTCCCCTCCCCTGGAAAAATCTCAGTGGGTGTGCAGTCAGGCACAAGGAGAGAGAAAAGTGTCCTTCCCAGGAGTAGGGCCACCCACCCAAAGCATGGGAAACAAGCCAAAACACCACCCCAACCAGGAGCAGCCCTGTAGTGAGGGCTCAGGGAAGAGCAGGGGTTCCCTCCTGGCCTCATCTGAGCGCACAGCTGCCTGGGGCTGCTGGGAGGGGGAGGGAGAGAGCTGGGTTCTCATCCCTGACTCACAGCTGGGGGAACATCTGCCCGGCATGTAGCAGCTTACAAAGAGCTTTCATGTAAATGGCCTCATTTGGTCTCCAGACAACCTGAGAGGGGGGGAGCTTGTTCCCACTGTACAGATGAGGGCTCCAAGCTCAGGGAGGTTCACTCACCTGCCTGTCCTTTGTGCAGAAGCATCCCAGACCCCAGAGTGGGAGACCCCCTGCAGTCCAGCAAGCTGGCCCTCAGGATGGCTTGACACTGTGCCAAGGGTGTTCCAGGTGGCTGCTTTTACCCACAATCCTCTGGCTCCACAGGCCGGGTCTGTGGTCTAGCTCCGTGGCTGCCCTGGGGCCTCCCCCGCCCATCACCAAGGTCAGCTTCCCCAGGTCAGCGTCTGGCCCTCCCTCTGGCTGTCCGACCTCCAGGGCATGTGGACATCAGCACGTGTATATAAACAGCTTTATCGCTGGGTAAGATTTACCCTTATGAAGTCTACATTCTGTGGGCTTTTTGTATATTCAGTGTTGTGCAATCATCCCCACGATCTAATTCCAGAACATTCTCATCACGCCAAAAAAGCAACCCTATGCCCCATTAGCAGTTACCCACGTTCCCCCTCCCCCCGGCCCCTGGCAACCTCTAATCTACTTTCCGACTCTAGGGATTTGCCCGTTCTGGACATCTCACATAAATGGAGTCATATGCTATTTGTCCTTTTGTGCCTGGCTTCTTCCACTGAACATAACGCTTTCGGGGTCCCTCCATGCGGTTGGGATGTGAGTGCTTCTTTTCTCTCCCTGGCCAAATGACATTCCATTGTATGATGGACCACCTTTGTCTTCTCATTCACCAGCTGATGGACATTTGGGTTGTTTCACGTTTTGGCTACTATGAATCACGCCTTTATGAACGTTTGTGTAGAAGTTTCCGTGCGAACTTATGTTTCCAGCTCCCTGGGAGTGGAATTGCTGGGTCATGCAGCAACCCATTTTGAAGAACGGCCAAGTTATTTTCCCAAGTGACTGCACCATTTTCTAATCCCATCAGCAGGGCATGAGGGTTCCAGTTTCTCCACGTCCTCACCAGGCTCTTTTAAACAACTAGCTCTTGTGTGAACTAATAATAGAGGGAGAACTCGCTTGTTACCGTGAGAACGGCACCAAACCATTCATGAAGGATCCTCCCTCATGACCCAGACACCTCCCACTAGGCCCCGCCTCCAACACTGAGAACCACATTGCTTTTTTTTTTTTTGAGTTGGAGTCTCACTGTGTCGCCCCGACTGGAGTGCAGTGGCCACTCCTGGCCACCGCAGCCTCGACCTGCTGGGCTCCAGCGATCCTTCCGCCTCAGCCTTCCAAGTAGCTGGAACTACAGGCGCGCGCTACCACGCCCGGCTCATTTTGATTTATTGTAGAGATGAGGTCTCGCCAAGTTGCCCAGGCGGGTCTTGAACCCACGGGCTCAGGCAATCCACTCACCTCAGCCTCCAATTTCAACAAGAGACTTGGAGGGGACAACTTCCAAACTATATCATTCCACCCCTGGTCCCCTAAATCTCAAATCCTTCTCACATTGCAAAACACAATCACCCCTTCCTAAGAGTCCCCCAGTCTTAATTCAAAAGTCCAAGGTCTCATTTGAGACTCAAGGCAAGTTCCTTCCACCCATAAGCCTGTGAAATTAAAAAAACAAGTTATTTACTTCCAAGACTGGGTAAACATTGGGTAAATACTTCTATTCCAAAAGGGAGAAAACAACCACAAGAAAGAGGTAAGACCGGGCACAGTGGCTCATGCCTGTCAGTCCAATACTTTGGAAGGCTGAGACGGGAGGATCATTTGAGTACAGGAGTTTAAGGCCAGTCTGGGCAACATGGTGAGACCACATCTCTACAATAAATCAAAAAATTAGCCGGGCATGGTGGCATGCACCTGTAGTCCCAACTGCTTGGGAGACTGAGGCGGGAGGATCACTTGAGCCCAGGAGGTCGAGGCTGTGGTGAGCCATGATTGTGTTGCTGCACTCCAGCCTGGGCAACAGGAGTAAAACATTATCTCTAAAAAAAAAAAAAAAAAAGATACAAATTAAGTTAAAAATTTAAAAAAATTTTAAAAATGACATTGTTCAATAAATATCAGAATAAAAATTTTTAAACAAACAAATAAAATAAATTACAATTTTTAAAAGGGGCAAGAGGTCCCATGCAAGTTTGGAAACCCAGCAGGGCAGACGGGAAACCTTAGAGCTCCAAAATGACCCCTGACTCCGTGCCCCGCCACGCCTGTGGCTTTTCTGAGCACGGCCCACTTGGTTGTCGTCACTCTTGGAGTTGAACGCCTGCAAAAATTTCCCAGGCTGAGAAGGCATCCCACCCATGACTGTGTCATTCCGGGGTCTGGAAGGCATCAGCCCCGCGCTGACAGCTCCAATAGGCAGTGACCTAGTGGGGAATCAGCATGCGTGTCCAATTGTGTGGCAGGCTTCCACCCGGAACCCAGGCTTTCCCAAGCTTCCTCTGAAATCGAGGCGGAAGCTGCCAAGACTCCGGCACCCTTGGGTTCTGCGCTCCTGCGGACTTAACATCATGTGGAAGCCACCAAGGCTTACAGCTTGTGGCCGGAGCATGGCCCAAGTTGCACCTGAGACTGGCTGGAGTCAGAGGCACCAGGATGTGGGAGTAGCTTCCCTAGATGGCTCAGGGCAGCCAGGCCAGGCCTGGTCCCTCAAACCAGTCCATCTGCCTAGGCCTGTGATGGAAGGAGCTATCTTGAAGATTTCTGAAATGCCTTCGAGGCCTTTTTCCTATTGTTTTGAATATTAGCACATGGCACTCTTTCTGTCATGTGATCTCTCTAGCAAGTGGTTGCTCCCAGGCTGCTAGGATTCCCCACCTGAAGACAGTTTTTCCTTTGGCCAGTTTGTGAATTTTCCAAATGTTTACGCTCTGCTTCCCCCTTAACTATAAGTTCCAACCCTAAACCATTTCTTTGCTCACACATCTAATTGTAGGCGTTAGAAGCAACCACACCACTTCTTGAACGCTCTGCTGATCAGAAATTTATTCCACCAGATACCCTAAATCATCACTCTCAAGTTCAGCCTATCACTAAGTTCTAGGACATGGACACAATGTAACCAAGTTCTTGGCTAAAACATAGCAAGGGTGACATTGGCTCCAATTCCCAATAAGTTCTCATTTCTTTCTGAGATCTAGTCAGCCTGGCCTTCACTGCCCATATTTTTTTTTTTTTTTTTTGAGTTGGAGTCTCACTCTGTCGCCCAGGCTGGAGTGCAGTGGCCGCTCCCGGCTACCACAGCCTCAACCTGCTGGGCTCCGGTGATTCTTCCCCCTCAGCCTTCCAAGTAGCTGGAACTACAGGCGCGCACTACCACGCCCAGCTAATTTTTGATTTATCGTAGAGATGAGGTCTCGCTAAGTTGCCCAGGCGGGTCTTGAACCCGTGGGCTCAGGCAATCCACTCACCTCAGCCTCTCAAAGTGCTGGGATTACAGGCTGAGCCACCGAGCCTGGCTACTGCCCATAATTTTTATCAGCATTTTGGTCACAACCACTTAACAATTTTTTTTTTTTGAGTCAGAGTCTCACTCTGTCACCCAGGCTGGAGTGCAGTGGCACGCTCATGGCCACCACAGCCTCAACCTGCTGGGCTCAGGTGATCCTTCCACCTCAGCCTTCCAAGTAACTGGAACCACAGGCATGTGTCACTATGCCCAGCTGATTTTTTTATTTACTGTAGAGACAAGGTCTCACCATGTTGCTCAGCTGGTCTCAAACCACTGAGCTCAGGTAATCCTCTTGCCTCTACCTCTCAAAGTGCTGGGATTACAGGCATGAGCCGTTGCGCCTGGCTAACAAGTCTTTAATAATTTCCAGACTTTCCCTTGTCTTCCCATCTTCTTAACCCTCCAAACTCTTCCAATCTCTGCCTGTTACCCCGTTCCAAGGTTGCTTCCCCATTTTCAGGTGTCTTTATAGCAACACCCCACTCCTGGTACCAATTTTATGTGTTAGTCCATTCTGTGTTGCTAAGAAAAGAGGTTTATTTGGCTCACGGTTCTGCATGGTGCCAGCATCTGCTTGGGTTCTGGTGAGACTTCAGGACATTTTTACTCATGGTGGAAGGCAAGAGGAGTAGGTGTGTCACATGGTGAGAGTGGGAGCAAGATAGAGAAGAGGGGTGCCACGTTTTTTTAAACAATCAAGTCTCATGTGAACTAATAGAGTGAGAACTCACTCATTACCATGGAGAGGGCACCAAGCTATTCATAAGGGATCTGCTTCCATGACCCAAGTACCTTTCTATAGGCCCTGTCTCAAACACTGGAGATCACATTTAAACATGGGATTGGGAGGGGACAACATCCAAACTGTATCATCATTAGAGAAGTCACAGTTCAGAGTGGAGGAAGATAGAAATGAAGACTAAACTCTCTGTGATCTTTTTATTCTCTTTCTTGCTGAATTCTTAACTAAGGTACTTGGGAAGCCATGCCCTACAAAGTCTCAACAAATGGGTTTTTATTAACCCTATATAATGTGGCTTACTTTCCAACCTGACTCTTACTTTCCAACCTGGCATAATAACACATGACAGATATAGAAGGGAAAAAAAATATTTTATGAACCTGCATCTCTTGGGGAAATTTGCATCTGTTTAGAATTCCCTTCCTGGGATCCCCAGAGAAGCTAGACATTTGCCATGTATCCTTTCTTATGGCTGCCACTTATGAGGTTTCATCTACATACAGAAAACTTGACTTCCTCAAACTGCCCCTTGTCTCAATGCAGCATTTCCTTTATGGGTTTCAACATTCCTTAGACATAGCCTAACTCTTGCTACCAATTGTTAGTCAGAGAATCTTTGAATCCACGTCTGACCTGTAAGCTCCTGCTTCGAGATGGCCTGCCTTCCCGGGTCAAATCAATGCAAATCTCACATGTACTGATTTATGGTTTTAAAAAATAACTTTCCTAAGATGTATATAACCAAGCTTCAATTCAACCACCCCAGTTACAGATTCTCAGGACCTCCTAGCACGGTGCCAAGGTCACTCAGAATAAACCTTCTTAAATATTTTACAAAATTTGGCATCTTTGTCTTTAATCAACAGACATAAGTCTTCATTCGTGCATTGATTAGTATATATCAGGCAATGAATGGACCAGACACCATGAGAGACACTGACAAGATATTTTCTCCACCCTCATGAATTGTTTTAATGAAGAGTATAAGCCCTTTACCAGCAGTTCTCCACTCCCATCCATTGGTCCATCTGTAGACTCATCTACCCAATCATTCATCCATCCAAAGGTCAAACATTCAACCGCCTGTCAATCAAAACATCCACCAATCCATTTATCTCCTCATCCATTCAACTACTCGTTTACCCATGCAATCATCCTCCAGCTGGCTACTTATCCATCTTTCCACTTATCCTTTCGTCCAGTCAGCCAACCATCTATGCTACCATCTATTTATCCATCTACCTACTATTTTACCACCAGCCCATCAACTTATCTACTCATCTTTCTATCTATCACCTATCTAGCCATGTATTCTTCCATCCAACCAACCATCTACACAATCATCCATTCATCCATCTCCAACCATCGTACTACCAACCTGTCCAATATGTACTCATCCTTCCATCCAGTCAGTCACCCAACTGTCCCTCTATCCACCCATTCAACTTCCCATCCACCCACCCAACTATCCGTCCACCTGTCCGTCTACCCACCTCTCTGCTCTATCCTCCATCCTTCCAACCAACCACCATTTAACTATCAGTCCATCAAACCATCCACCCATCCATCCAATCATCCATTTTAACCAACGAACCATCCTTCCACCCATTTGTTCCTCGGTCTGTCCATCAATACAACCACAGATCCACCTATCATGGACACTTGGGCTGGGACCCCGGCTTAGGTAGGTCAGGCTGGGCAGGTTGAGAGCACCAGGAAGAATGCTCCAGAGAGGGGCTCATTGGACACAAGCCAGGAGGGAGTTGCAAGCCAGCCTTTTTCCTCCACTTAGACATGAAGCCTTTGCTCCCTGACTGGAAGCTTGTATCTACTGTACTTGACCAGTTATGCCCCCCACTGCTTCGGATTGCACTTTAGGACATGCATCTCTCACCACTTCCCACCTTCTGAGATGGTTATTTGGACATGGAATCGTTCATGACATGTGGTACCC
This sequence comes from Carlito syrichta, assembly GCF_000164805.1. NCBI lineage: Eukaryota > Metazoa > Chordata > Mammalia > Primates > Tarsiidae > Carlito > Carlito syrichta. Next base: position 25,281 of record NW_007059791.1, read on the forward strand.
CCCATTTCTTGAGCCCGTCCTATGTGTCAGGGACCTGACAGGTCCTCTATCATTTAATTTTTATAACGACAGTGAGGCAGATAGTAGGTCAACCCCCATTTTTCAGATAATAAAACTGAGGCTCAGCGAGGTGAAATACCTTTCCCAGGGTCACACAGCATGTGCATGGGGGACCCTGGCCTGCAAGCCCTTTTTACAATTTTGCAGGAAGCAGGAGAATTCCCATCTCTGGGATGGGAATTTTTGCAGGAATGTCACTGCCTTGGAGACTCTTGATCTCCAAGTGCAGAGGGTATGATAGAAGCTAAAGGCTGAGTCATTGTGAACGACAATGAACCTTTCCTTCCCTTGACCCCCTGGCCAGTGTCCACTCATCTCTCTCTCTCTCTGTCTTTCTTTTATTTGAGTTGGAGTTTCACCATGTCACCCAGGCTAGAATGCAGTAGCATGAGTACAGCTCACTGCAGCCTTCACCTCTTAGGCTCAGATGATCCTCCCGCCTCAGCCTCCCAAGTAGCTAGAACGACAGGTGTATGTTGATTGTTTTGTAGAGACAAAGTCTCGCTGTGTTGTTCAGACTGGCATTCAGCTCTCAATCTCGGCCTGCCCTCAGACCCTCAGACCCTCACCCCACCTTCCTCTGTCTGTGTGGTCACTCTCCCCCTTATTCAGCCATTCCCATCATCCTCTGGTCTGGGCTCACACGTCAGTTCCTCACTTCTCCAGTCATGCCAAGATCTCCCTCTTTTTTCTTTTTTTTGAAAGCAGGATTTGTTGAGAGGACAGAAAAACTTCCACAGTGGGAGGGGAACTGAGGGGGTTGTCTGAGTTCCCTCTTGACAGCCTGTTGGCCCTTTTCTGTACTTACCCGGCCATTGTAATTCTGGTTTGCTGAATGTGCATCTCCCACCAGGTGGAAAGTTCTAGGAGGCTGGGACTGGTTCCCAGCACCCGGGAAAGCACAGGGCAGGTGCTAGACAAATGTTTGCTGAAGATTCAGCCCCTCTGAAATTTTCTGACCTCTTGCCAGCCAGCCATACCCCCTCTCCAGAGGCTACTAGCCATCCCCCACTGAGGACATCTACCCAGCATACCCTGCCGGGTTCCAGCTCCTGGGACCCTCCAAGTTCATGGTTGATCCCTGCTAGGGCCCCTAACTCTCACCCAGGGCCAGGCATGGGTTAAACATTGGTAGGCAATGCCTGGAGTGTCTCCCCATCCCCTCACCTGCTCCACGAAGCTTCCCCAATGCCTGTCCTGTACCCCAAGCACTTGGAGACTGTCTGGTGACCCTTTCCCTAGTTAGATGTGTCTCAGAGTGGGGTCCCCAGGGCAGGTGGGGTCTGTCATGTGGCCCAGCAGCTGGCCCGGGGCTGGGTCCCGGCCAGCCTCAGATGTTTGCAGAAGGAATACATGAGTGGGTGGCTGCGTGTGGCCAAGGGAGGCCAGAGCCACCAGCTCGGATGGCAGGCGTCTGGTGGGATCTGGTTCCCTTGGACAAAGCCTGGTGTAGGGGGCAGGTAAATAAATCATGAGGGCCCTGGGATGGGGCTGGGGCAGGATGACTGACCTCATTCTGGGAGTGCAGGAGCTGACAGCTGGGTGGTGAGTGGGCTGGGGGTGAGGTGAGAGGGTCGGGGGGACCGTCGGGGACTGCCCAGCCCTCCTCCGCCCTTTTTCCTTGAGAAGCAAGAGCCTGAAGATCCGTGGGACCAGGGGGAGCCGCTGGCAGAAGGCAGGGAGCTGGGAGCACAGGGACAACCTGGGGCTCTGGAGGGCGGGCAGGGGCTGCCTTTCTAGAATTCTGGGTCCATGCCAGGGGGGGTATGGTGGGGAGGATAGGAAGAACAAGGAAGGACGGACCGAAAGACAGATCGATGAGAGAAGGGGCCCCAGGGCCACTGAGGGAGGGAGGCCGCAGACGGCCATGAGTGGATCAGAGACCACAGAGACGCTGCTGGACCCAGACAGAGATAGATGGCGGCAGGGGGAGCAGGGTGGAGAGAGAGACCCTCAGAGCCGAGGGGGCAGAGGGGGAGAGAGCCAGACGAAAACCGAGCAGGGAGGATGTCGGGGGGACCGTGAGCCAGAGATGGAGACAGACCTTTGGGGGAGAAGTAGACCAAAGCCAGGCGGAAGGGCCAGGACGGGGGCCGCAAAGACGGTCAGGCGAGGCTGGCGGGGGGGTCTGTGGACAGCATGAGAGGCTCTGCTAGGCTGGCAGGGCTGCAGGGAACTAGGAACAATACAGGACTTTGGGGGCATGAGGCTCTCCCAGCCCAGGAAGGGAGGGACGGAGAGGAGGGCAGTGGGGGTCCGGGGACCATACCCACAGCTGCCCACTAGGCCACCCTCCCACAGGACCAGGAAGGCCGGACGGGGGCAGCGTCCCTCGGCCAGGAGGAGGCGCCAAGCCCCACCCCCATGGCCCTGCCCCAGGGCCCGGCAGATGGCAGCCTGCCCTCGGGGGACCCCAGCCCCTCTGAGGGCACTCCAGGAACCAGCCAGGCCCCTGCCAGCCCAGCAGCCACCCGGCGACGGGCACTCCTCCGAGAGCTAGAGGCCCAAGTGCAAGCAGCCTACGGCCAGGTAAAGGGGGCAGGGGCAGGAGCTGTCCTCAAGAGCGAGGGGACCGTGGTGGGACAGCCCCATGCCCTAACAGTGGGCCCCTGGAGGACAAGCCCAGGGCCTAGCCCAGGGAGGGGACCTGGAACACACATGCTGACGAAGGGGTCTGTCGGCCGGTTGGCGAGGCCAGGGCGATGCCCCTTCCCTACTCCTGCCCTCGCCAGCATTCAAAGCACCCTTCGGCTCCCCGCGCAGGAGGAGCCGATCCAGGGTGGGGGCAGGAGCCGATCCAGGGTGGGGGTCAAGGGCACGGAAACTGGGGAGTGCTCTGAGGTGAGGTCCCAGGGCCCAGGCAGCGTCCTGGCAGGGACAGAGAGAGTTGCTGCCTCTCTGGGAGGTGCAGGAGAGGGTCTGCAGGGTTGACGCCATCCAGAATCGGGTGCCCTTCTGAGGACCCAGCCTGCCCTGGCACACGGGGTGCCCGCTTTCCTCCTCCCAGGACCCTGGCCCTGCTTCTGGAGACATTAAAGCTCTCCTGATTGGGAGAGATTAGGGACAGGGGTGGGGGCAGAAGGGTGCTGGCGAGGGGGTGTCTGGAAGACCCCGGGGAGGAAGCGCAGGGATGCTTCCGGGGGGCCTTGGGCCCTGAGGCCTCCCTCGCCAGAGGAGGAGATGCTCAGAGATAATCCCGGATTAGGACCCAAGCCCCGGGCCCAGGGCCCCCCGCCTGCCTGCCTGCCCACCCGCCCCATCTTCCCCACAAAACCCTAGGAAAATCCCCTGCAGTGCTCCCAGGCTGTCTCTGGGAGCGGCTGGGGGCTGGCAGGAGTGTGCAGCGGCCGCCGAGGTCCAGCCCCGGGCTGCTCCCGGGACTCCGTGCCGGGCATGGTTCAGGGTCCCATGGGGAACTGTGCCAAGCGGCCCCGGCGCCTGGGGCCCAAGGTAGGAGGGACCAGGGGAAACACGAGGCCAGGAGACTTCCTGAAAGACCAGACGGGGGTGGGCAGAGTCCTGCGAGGGTGGGGCTGGGGTTAGGGTGGGTGAAGAGATGGAGGGATTGGTCAGCCCACGGTCCCAGGTAGAGATTTTTTTTCCCAGAAGCCCCCAGACTCTCACCCGTTCTGGTCTTGGCGCCCACAGACCGCTGGGTCTCCTATGCCAAGCTCACCAGGCCCCCACAACTGTCCATCTGGGCGCCCCACCTGTGCGACAGGTCCGACCTCTCTGCTGGCCAGCTTTGACCTGGGAGACACAGAGGTCGGGCACAAGGCCTCGCTCTGCCACTGGCTTTCTCAGTGACCTTGGCTTGCCCAACTGAACAGTAGGGGTGGGCCCGTCCAGACGAAAGTGTTCATGATTGGGGGTCCCAGACGGCTTGAGCCCCTTCCCCACTGTCCCGGTTTCAAAGGCAGGAGCGCCTGGCGAGTGGGGGTGGGGAGGGGCAGACGGACGCCAGCTCATGGCCGGCTCTGCTGCAGGACCCCCGGCAGTGGCCTGGCTCCCCTCCAGGGGGATCCCGCCCCAGGCCCAGCCCCAGGCCCAGCTCCGGCCCCAAGGAGCAGGGGGGTCCCGATCCTGGAGTCCCAGGCTACACGGTGCTCAACAGTCTGGTGGGGCCCGCCTGTATCTTCCTGCGGCCCAGCATCGCGGCCACCCAGCTCGTATGTACGGTCACCCGTCCGCCGGCCCGCCTGTCCCTGTGCCCTCGCTTCGCCTCTGCTGGGACAGGGAAGGGAGGGAGAGAGTATTGAGTGGGAACAGGCATCGGAGCAAAGACACGCAGAGCCCGGAGTGGGGGCAGAGAATGAGTCCAGCGACAGAAGAGACATTGATGGTGACATCGAGGCTGGCAGGGCCAACCCTGGGGTTCCGCCCCTACAGAGGGAGATGGTGTGGGTGGAGAAACCTGGGCGCGTGGCAAGGCGGGGGGACCCCGGTCGCCTGGGCCAGTGAGCGGGACTGGGTGGCAAACAGGTTTCAGCAGTGTCAGACAGACACGGGCCATGTGCGTGCGTGCGGAGTTGGGGGTGCAGGCCGGGGCGGGGGGAGCCCCGAGGAGGGCAGGTGCGTGGAATTTCTAACCCTTCTGTGCCCCCTCAGGACCGGGAGTTGCGGCCCGAGGAGATCGAAGGTAAAGGGTTTGAGAAGGAACTGGCTCTTTGGATGGGTGGGTGTGGGGTGGGTTGTAAACTTGGTAACTATATTTAATAACAAGGTATTATACACCTGAAAATTGCTGATAGATACATTTTAAGTACTCTCTCCTCAACAAATAATAAGTATATGAGGGAATGCATATGTTAATTAGCTCTATTTACCTAATTTACTATGTACACATTTTTCAAAACATCATATTGGATACAATATATGTACTCAGTTTTTATTTCCTAATTGAAAATGAATTATTTAAAGAAACAGTGTTAATCTCTTCT
>NW_007059791.1:30300-32073 GCF_000164805.1 Carlito syrichta
TGGGTGTGGGGTGGGGACCCGGGTGGGGCCTCGGGTGGGGGTCCCTGCTGTCCCCAGGAGGAACTAGGAGCAGGAAGGCTTTAGGGACCAGTTCAAGGAAATGGGGATGAAACTGAACAGGGCGGGGCTGATACACCCCCGGCCCCACCCCCGGCAGTCAGTGCCCAGGTCTCATTCTCCAGGCGGGTCACGGGTCCCTTCTGTATTTGTTAATTCAGTTGACACTTCCTGGGTGCCCACTGTGTGTCTGGCATGGGCTGAGTGCTGGGAAACATAGCAGACTAGATAGACACGGCCCATGCCCCCTCATCTAAAGTGTTGAGATGACAGGCGTGAGCCACCGCACCTGGCCGCTCTGAGAAAATTTAAGACTCATGTGCCCTCCATTTTCGGCCTGACTGAGGTCAGTAAGTCAGACACAGGTGCAAACAGTGCCCTGTGCTCTCCAGAAAATCAGCACGTGGGCGTTAGGAGGACAAATGGAGAGGGAAGTCTTCCTAGTGGGTGACCTAGGGCCAAAGGCGAGAGCGGAATGTTCCAGAACGTGAGTCCCATGAGGTTGGAGATTCGTTTTCCTGCTTTCTTTCTTTCTTTCAAGTCCATTGCCATATTCCAGTGCCAGGGCAGAGCTTGGCACATCGTGGGTGCTCCTGAAGTTGCTGAAAAAGCAAATAAAAGGAACGGCATGTGCCAAGGCCCCGAGGCAGCAAAGAGAAGCTGATGTTCAGGGGGGAAGGGTTGGACCAAGGGGAGAGCGGTAGGCTGGTCCAGGCCAGGACTGGGGGCAGGGGGGATGTGGGGGAAGGACTGACCCACCCTGCCTGGCAGAGCTGCAGGTCGCCTTCCAGGAGTTTGACCGAGACCGGGATGGCTACATTGGCTACCGGGAGCTGGGTGCCTGCATGCGGACACTGGGCTACATGCCCACCGAGATGGAGCTCATCGAGATCTCGCAGCAAATCAGTACGTGCCTCAGACCCGCCCTCTCCCCTAATCCTCCAGATGCCCCGACCATGGCCAGGGAAGCCGGGCAGCCCAGGCACAGAGGTAACCGCATGGGCGGCCCCCAGAGCCCAGGACCTGGGTCATTCTCAAGGCAAGGTCTCTGCCTCTGGAGTATCTCACCATCTTCTATGAGGTGGGCAGAGCGGGATCCATGATTCCCCTTCTGCGGATGAGAAAACTGAGTCTCTGAAGGGTTCAGTGACTTGTCTGAAGTCACACGGCAAAGTCATCGGAGCCAGGACTTGAACCCAACCGAACTCTACAGGGAAATTAAGAAAAGTTCTAAGAAGTTTTATTTTATTTATTTATTTTTGAGTCGGAGTCTCACTCTGTTGCCCCGGCTGGCGTGCAAGGGCGTGATCACAGCTCCCACAGCCTTGACCTCCTTCTGCCTCGGCCTCCCAAGTAGCTGGACTAAAGGCACACGCCACCGTACCCAGCTAATTTTTTTTTTATGATCTGTAGAGATGAGATCTCACCATGTTGCCCAGGCTGGTCCTGAAGTCCTGGGCTCAAGCGATCCTCCCGCCTTGGCCTCCTAAAGTGCTGAGATGACAGGCGTGAGCCACTGCACCTGGCCGCTCTGAGAAATGTTAAGACTCGTGTGCCTTTCATTTTCGGCCTTGTTTTTTGAAGAGCGATTCCCATCACGAAATACAGATGACCCAGCCTGGAGGGGGGTGGGAAAAGCTCACTTAAAAAGGGTAGCAGGCCGGGCTCGGTGGCTCAGCCTGTAATCCCACGCCTTTGGGAGGCCGAGGTGAGTGG
>NW_007059791.1:32093-40137 GCF_000164805.1 Carlito syrichta
TCACTCACCTCAGCTCCCAAAGCGTGGAATTACAGGCTGAGCCACCGAGCCCGGCTTAAGGGTTGGGTTTTAAATACCGCTTTGCAGGATGAACTCCCTTGAGAGTCTTAGAAGTTGATAGTGCCATGGAAATCACTGTATTCAGTAGATACTTGGGCTGTTGAGCCACCTGACCATTTTGTTGCTCTTTGGTCAGAAGATCAAGTGAATCACACATACAACTATTTCTTAGCAAAATTTTTAGAAATGGAATTTCTAGGGAGGTGGGACTGACAGTACTGGAAATCTGCCTGGGAGATGGGGGGCACACCTCGTCAACAAGGGTACCTGCACAGAGAATATTTGTAAACTTAATCCTGAAATGTACCCCACAATTTTAAAATAAGAAAAATTTAAAAGTTAAAAAAAAAAAAAGAAAAAGAAATGGAATTGTTAGGTCAAAGGGTAAGTACATGTAAATATTTTATAGACATTGTCAACTTGAGGTTCAGGAAGGTCACATCACTTCTCTTCCAAGAGTGTATGACAACGTCTGTTCTTTTCATTTTCTTTCCTAAAACCTGTCACACACAAAAAACAAAAAAAAAAAAAGGCAGCAGAGGGCAGTGGGAGGGTTCAGGGGCCCGGGCGGGGGCTTCTGATACCCTGGGTCTCCCAGGTGGTGGGAAGGTGGACTTCGAAGACTTCGTGGAGCTGATGGGCCCCAAGCTGCTGGCAGAGACGGCAGACATGATCGGTGTCCGGGAGCTGCGGGATGCTTTCCGGGAGGTGCGGCCCTTGGGGCGGAGGGAGGGGGAGAGCTGTGTGTCTGCGTGAGGGGCTGAACGAATGAATGACTGTCAGTGACCCGTGGCCACGACCAACGCCGCCACAGTTCGACACCAACGGGGACGGCTGCATCAGCTTGGTCGAGCTCCGGGCAGCCCTCAAGGCCCTGCTAGGGGAGCGTCTCAGCCAGCGGGAGGTCGACGAAATCCTCCAGGACATGGATCTCAATGGAGACGGCCTGGTGGACTTCGAAGGTACCACTCGCTGCCCTTAGCTACACACACTCTGGAAGGTTCCAAAAGAACCCACCAAGGGAGGGGTGTCACTGCACCAAGCATCCCAATGTCTTCTCCATCAGGGAGAACCCAGGAAGAAGGGAACTTTTATTATCCCCACGGGCAGGTAGGAAGGTTCTCAAGAAGGGTTAGGTGCTTAGCAATAGGATGTAGGTGAAGCCAAGTTTTAAATCCAGATCCCAGCTCTGCCTCTATGCTGTGTTCCCATAAAGGAAAAGCAGGGATTAAATAATAATAGAAAAACCAAGGAAAGCTGGGCGCGGTGGCTTACACCTGTCATCCCAGCACTTTGGGAGGCCGAGGCGAGAAGATTGCCTGAACCCAGGGGTTCAAGACCCGCCTGGGCAACTTGGTGAGACCTCATCTCTAAAATAAATCAAAAAATTAGCCAGGCGTGGTGGCGTGCGCCTGTGATTCCAGCTACTAGGACGGCTTTGCTGGAAGGATTGCCTGAGCCCAGCAGGCCGAGGCTGTGTGTGCCACTGCACACTCCAGCCTGGGCGACAGAGTGAGATTCCAACTCCAAAAAAATAAAAAATTTTTAAAAAAAGGAAGCCAGCCGGGCTCGGTGGCTCAGCCTATAATCCCGCGCCTTTGGGAGGCTGAGGTGAGGGGATTGCCTGAGCCCACAGGTTCGAGACCTACCTGGGCAGTGAGACCTCATCTCTACAATAAATCAAAAAATCAGCCGGGCATCGTAGCGCATGCCTGTAATTCCGGCTACTCAGAAGGCTGAGCGGAAGGATCGCCGGAGCCTAGCAGGCGAGGCAGCGGTGGCCGGGAGCAGCCACTGCACTCCAGTCTGGGCAACTGAGTGAGACTCCAACTCAAAAAAAAAAAAAAAGGAAGCCAAGGGAAAATTGGCATGTGGAAGTGCATTCCCCCAAGTAGGCCCTAAAGTTGCTCCTGAGTTTCCTAGCAGTCAAAGCAAAGAAGAAAACAGGTTGTGTTACAAAGTTTGGGGATACGTTTTTTTTTTTTTTTTGGCCATAAGACACACCCCTCTTCTTGGCCCTGAGCACTATTTTCCTTTTTTCTTTTTCTTTTTTTTTTTTTAGCTGGCATCTCACTCTGTCACCTAGGCTGGAGTGGAGTGGCACGCCCATGGCCACGGCAGCCTTGACCTGCTGGGCTCAGGCAGTCCTTCCACCTCAGCCTTCCAAGTAGCTGGAACTACAGGTGTACGCCACCACGTCCAGCTCATATTTTAATTTATTGTAGAGATGAGGTCTCGCCAAATTGCCCAGGCTGGTCTCGAACCCATGAGCCCAGGCAATCCTCTCACTTCGGCCTCCCAAAGTGCTGGGATTGTAGATGTGAGCCACCGAGCCCAGCCGACCTGAGGACTATTTTCTATCAGATCCAAGGGATGCCCTTAAAAGTCCTTCCCTCAACCACACTCCAACCCACCCCAAGGAAGGCGGATTGGTCTCACCCCTAGTGGGGTTTAGAAAGCAGACCCCAAACCTCGGCTTTGTCCCAGCAGAGTTCGTACGAATGATGTCCCGCTGAGCCTTTTCAGAAGCTGGAGGCAGCAGACGGGACTCGAGGACCCCAGCCTCTGCCCGCCAGTGCGTTCTGGGATGCCCATCACCTGCAGCTGGGACCCTCCTCCTCGCCTCCCCACCATGCCTGCGTGTAGTTCCCTGACCTACCTTCACCCACCATCTCCCCTCCAGCAAAGCCCCCTCACCCCATCTCTGTTCCTCTGACAATAAAGTCTCTTCCAGTCTGGGGAGATGGCATCTGCCTCTCACTTGCTTATCCTGGAGGCCCCAGTATCTGGTCCCTCAAAGTCAAGTCCTGGGATTGTCCTCTTGGACGACAAGCCCCTTCAAGCGTGAGCTCCTGGTGGGTAGACACCCACATGTCTTTCTCTCAGATCCTTGGCCCAGCCCAGTGCGAGTGTCAGAAAATCTCCAGCCAAGAACCCAACTGCTGGTCGGGGAGCTCAGGCATGTGTGGCCCCCACGGTTCCTGCGGCTTATCCTTGGAAGGGCTCGTGGATAAGCCCAGGCGGGAGGGCTCTTCTCAAGCCTAATCTCACTTTCTCCTGCAGCAGCCATGGGGGCGAGCTGCTAAGAGCTTTCTTCGGAGAACTTGCTTCGAGGAGTAAGTTAGTCGAGGAGCTCGACTGCTGGCCCCTTCCAGAGACCCCTCAGCCTCTGGGCAGGCACCTCACTTCCCCAGGGAGCCCCCAGCCTCTGATGGAGCACAGGACCAGTACATTTCTGCCTAATGCAAGGCTCTTCTTTGCTCTGAGTCCCCTTTGAGTCAGCCATGGTGTGGTCAGATCTGCCTTAAATCAGAGGCGCCCCTGCCCAGTCCTGTTTCCTGCCCCTTTACCTTCTTTTAAATTTTTGTATTTTTTTGGAGTTAGAGTCTCACTCTGTCACCCAGGCTGGAATGCAGTGGCATACTCATGGCCACCACAGCCTCGACCTGCTGGGCTCAGGTGATCTTTCTGCCTCAGCCTTCCAAGTAGCTGAAACCACAGGCGTGCACCCTATGCCTGGCTAATCTTTTGATTTATTGTAGAGATGAGGGCTCACCAAGTTGCCCAGCTGGCCTTGAACCTGTGGCTCAGGCCATCCTCTCACCTTGGCCTCCCAAAGTGCTGGGATGATAGGCGTGAGTCACCAAGCCCGGCCCCTGCCCCTTTATCTTTTGTTCACCCCTAACTGCATCGCCACGTCTGCCTTCTGGGAGTCTCCAGGACATGGCTTCTCATTCGGTGCTTATCCCAGTCTTCATAGCCCCATTTTTCAGACTGCAAAAACTTGCAGGCCGTGCATCTTAGTCCATTCCTGCTGCTATAACAAAATGGTTTTTTTATTTTTTATTTTGTTTGATTCTATTTGAGTTGGGTCTCACTCTGACACCTAGGCTGGAAGGCAGTGACATAATCATAGTTCACCACAGCCTTGACCTCCTGGTCTCAGGCACTCCTCCTGCCTCAGCCTCCGAAGTAGTGGGACTACAGTCGTGTGCCACCATGCCTGGATAATTTTTTTTTAATTTTCTGTGGTGACGAGGTCTCACTTGAAGCCAGAAGTTTGAGACCAGCCTGGGCAACAACATAATGAGCCCCAACTCTACAAAAACAATAAAAATTAGCCAGGCATGGTAGCACAGGCCTTTTTTTTTTTTTTTCGCTTTTTTTTTTGTAGGAGTCTCACTCTTGTCACCCAGACTGGAGTGCAGTCGCATGCTCAAGGCCACCACAGCTTCAGCCCACTGGGCTTAGGTGATCCTTCCACCTAAGCCTTCCAAGGAGCTGGAACCACAGGCACATACAACCATGCCCTGCTAATTTTTTGATTTATTGTAGAGACGAGTTCTCACCAAGTTGCCCAGGTTGGTCTCGAACCCTTGGGCTCAGGCAATCCTCTCGCCTCAGCCTCCCAAAGTGCTGGAATGACAGGCATGAGCCACCACACCTGGCTCACAGGCCTTTAATCCCAGCTACTCAGGAGGCTGAGGAAGGAAGATTGCTTGAGCCCAGGAATTCAAGGTGAGCTGTGATCATGTCACTTTACTCCAGCTTGGGTGACAGAGTGAGATACTATCTATTAAAAATGCCTGCAATCCCAGTATTTTGGGAGGCTGAGGTGAGAGGCTTGCCTGAGCCCAGGGGTTCGAGAATAGCCTGGGCAACTTGGTGAGACCTCATCTCTACAATAAATTAAAAAATCAGCCGAGTGTGGTGGTGCTCACCTGTAATTCCAGCTCCTTGGATGTCTGAGGCAGAAGTATTGCCTGAGCCCAGCGGGTCAAGGCTGCAGTGACCGTGTGTGTGCTACTGTACGCCAGCCTGGGCAACAGAGTGAGACTCTGACTCCAAAACAAAAGAAAAAGAAGAAAAAAGATGGGATGGGAGCTCTCAGGGCTTGTGCCTGGTCTTTGCGTTGCTCCTGCCAAGGTGGCCCTGGTACGGAGCAAGCAGGCAGCTGCCGGTGCCCTGTCCAGCCTGGAGCCAGGACACCGAGGTGCCAGGGCTGGCTGCAGCAGCCTCAGTACCACTCTCCGGGCCAATCCCAATTAATCCTTAATCCTCAATTAGGCGATCTCCCCTGCCAATCTGGCAGGCCTGGGTATGAAGATGAGTTGCCGGCCCCAGTGGCCCAGCCTTCCTCCCCACACCCTCACAGCTGGCTGAGAGGACACTGCTGCCTGTGATGTCTGCCCCCCACTGCAGGGCTGGGGGCGGGGGTGAACGTGAGCCCGTAGAAACCAGAACCTCCTCGGGATCCGCCTCCCACAGCCTCCCATGCCCTCAGCCTGGCAGACTCTGCGGTTGGGGCATTGAGGGTGGCTAGAGGGAGGGCCTTAATCAGCTGCAGTGTGTGTGCTGGTTCACAAGTGCCTATGGCTCCCCCGAATCTCACACATACACCCCCACCCCAAAAGGGCTTTCAGTCCAGAAGATCCCAGCAGCCCCGACTAGGGCAGGGGTCAGGGCAGGGAAGGAACACCAGGCAGGCCAAGACTGGGGGAGCCCAGAGCCCCTCTCCCCGCTAAAGGGGGAGACTGCTGCCCAGCTCACCCACGATTGCCACTCAGAGCAGCCTGTAGCTACAAGATCTTCTGACCTTCCAAGAGAAGCTGTAAATTTGGGTGTTTACACTTAATCCACTTTCAATATTTTGAGCATAACAGGCATTCCACAGGGTGTACACATCTTCGGCGCACAGTTCGATGAATTTTACACGTCCATGCACCCACATAACAAGTCGAGATATTCCATGCATTTGTTTCATTTAAGAATAGTTTTAGGCTTGGAGAAACCTTGTGGAGATAGTGCAGAGAGTTTTCAAATACTCTACATTCCCATGTATCAGTCAGGGTTCTCCAGAGAAACAGACCAGTGGGATATCCAGGTAGATACATATGTGGATGGATGGATGGATGGATAAGAGATAATAGAGATAGATAATAGAATTAGATAGGTGATAGATAGATATAGATAGATAGATATAAGATAGAGATGATAGACAGAAATAGATAGATTAAAATAGATTGGTCACTGCTTTGTTAAGCTCTGGTATGTCCACGTGGTTGTGTGAGCTATGGGTGCCATGTTTTCTTAGCTTTGGCCCCCTCCTCTATCTTGGTGAGATGAATCTTCCCCCCCCCCTTTCTCTCTAACTTACTTCCTAAATAAACTTTGCTTGAAAACTTAAAAAAAAGAAATAGAAGCTGGGCTTGGTGGCTCAGCCTGTAATCCTGCACCTTGGGAGGCTGAGGTGAGTGAACTGCCTGAGCCCACAAGTTCGGGACCCGCCTGAGCAACTTGGTGAGACCGCATCTCTACAATTAAAAAAAAAATCAGCTATGTGTCACCCATTCAATTCTACCCCTCCCCTTGGCAGGCAGAGAGGGGCACAAGGGAGCAGGGTGGGTGAGGAGGCAGGGATAACCTTCTGCGCCATCATCCTTTTTCCAGAATGACACACAATTGGAATCACACAGCATGTGGCTTTTTTCTGACTGGCTTCCTTCACTTATTTCCTGTATCGTTCAATACCATTCCACTGGATGGATACATCACAGTTTGTTTACCCATTCACCTGCTGAAAGGCATCTTGGTTGAAAGACCCAGGAGGTTGAGACTGCAGTGAGCCATGATTGAGTCACTGCACGCCAGCCTGGGCAACAGAGTGAGACTCCAACTCACATAAATAAAGTACATTGCTTTAGTACAAGGTTCATCCTCTTAGTCACTTCCCAAGCACGGTCTTCCTCTAAACATGGTGTTATGGATTGAATGTTTGTGTTTCCCCAAAATTCATATGCTGAAACCCTCACGCCCAGTATTAGGAGATGGGTTTGTAAGGAAGTAATTATGATTAAATGAGGGCCAGGTGCGGTGAGTCAAGCCTGTCCTCCCAGCACTTTGGGAGGCCAAGGCGAGAGGATGGCCTGAGCCCAGGGGTTCGAGACCAGCCTGGGCAACTTGGCGAGACCTCGTCTCTACAATATATCAAAAAGTTAACCAGGTGTGGTAGTGCACACCTATGGTTCCAGCTACTTGGAAGGCTGAGGCAGAAGGATCGCCTGAACCCAACAGGTCGACGCTGGGGTGGCCGTGAGTGTGCCACTGCACTCCAGCCTGGGTGACAGAGTGAGACTCCAATTCAAAAAAAACAAAAGAGAAAGAGAGACACAGAAAGCTCATTCTCTCTTCCTGCATGAGAGGACCATATGAAGACATAGCCAGAAAGTGGCCATCTACAAGCCAGCAAGAGCGCTCTCACCAGAAACCAACCATGCTGCCGCCCTGACCTTGAATTTCCAATCTCCAGAAGTATGAGAAGACAAACATTGGTTGTTTAAGCCACCCAGTCCGTGGTATTTTGTCTGTGTAGTATTAGTCTGTGTACAACAGGCAATGGAGAAAGCAGAAAGGTCTAAAGTTTACAAGGAATGGGAGCTTGGTGACAGCCAAAGGAAGAAAAACCCTCAGTGACGTCTTTTCACCCGCTATCCACAGCAGGCTTCTCCAAAACACAGCCTCAGTGCCACTGTGGGGAGCAGAAGACCTTGGGTGACTCGATCAACACTATTATTATTATTATTATTTTGAGTTGACGTCTTACTCTGTTTCCCAGGCTGGAGTACAGTAACACGCTCACGGCCACCACAGCCTCGACCTGCTAGGCTTAGGCGATCCTTCTGCCTCAGCCTTTCAGGTAGCTGGAACTACAGGCCAGCTACCACATCTGGCTAATTTTTTTATTTATTGTAGAGACAAGGTCTTGCCTCGTTGCCCAGGCTGCTCTCAAAACCCTGGGCTCAGGCAATCCTCTTGCCTCCCAAAGTTCTGGGATTACAAGTGTGAGCCACCATGCCTGGTCCACATTTTTTATTTTTCACACTAGTATAGTTTGAATATATGTTAGAAAACTATAAAGAATATATTGAGCACATAATTAAATGGAAATTTTTGCTTCTCCTTTTTTTTTTTTTTTTTTTTTTTT
>NW_007059791.1:40157-41855 GCF_000164805.1 Carlito syrichta
TTTTTTTTTTGAGTTGGAGTCTCACTCCGACGCCCAGGCTGGAGTGCAGTGACACGCTCACAGCCACCCCAGCGTCGACCCACTGGGCTCCGGCGATCCTTCCACCTCAGCTTTCCATGTAGCCGGAACTACAGGCGAGCGCTACCGTGCCCGGCTAATTTTTTATTTTACTGTAGAGATGAGGGCTTGCCAAGTTGCCCAGGCTGGTCTCGAACCCGCAGGCTCAGGCAATTCACTCGCCTTGGCCTCCCAAAGTGCCGCTGAGCCCGGCTGCTTTTCCTTTTTTATTTGAGAGTTTTAAAATGTGAGTCCATTCAAAGGAGATATTACATAGATAGCAAGACTGATGGAGTTTCCTGAATGGCTGAAGTTAGGAAGCATTGGATATGGTGGTTGCTCCAGCTTGCTTACATCCAAGACTCCTGAGGTTCCCTTCCTGTCCTTGTGGCTAATTCCACTGCTCTGCCCACCTACCACCCTGCCCTGCTTCCCAATGAACTCTCCAGTGGAAAAAATGACTTGTTCTCCAAACACATGCGCTCTCACACTCCCAAGTTTTGATACATACCAGTCCCCCCTACCTGAGTCCCTCTGTCAAATGCCTCTGTCAAACGTCTCTGTCAAATGCCTCCTCTACCTATTCCCACCTACTCAAATGCCACCTCCTCTGGAAAGGGCCCTTTCTCTAAATTCCAATGCACCCTGTCCTGGTCTTCGCTGTGGCCACTATCTGACGGCTCCCACGTGGGAATTAGGGATATTCGTTGTGACTAGCAAGACATTGCGACCCTGTCTCTGTCTCAGAGACTAGAAGCTCCCCGAGGATAGAGGCCACGGCCAGGCTAGTTCCGTATCCTCAGCATTCAGCACAAGGCCTGGGATGGAGGAGAGAGGCAGAAAATGCTTGTCGGATGAATGAATGAATAAGTGTTCTGAGGAGGAAGAAAATCTACAGAGTGTCATGAGGGTACACAAGGCCAGAGAGGTTTGGGGTGAGGAGCCTGGGAGAAAGGATTAGTGACTGGAGGTGGGCTAGAGATCTAATTTTGTGAAATGAGATTTGAAGGGAGGGGTCCGGGTGGTGGGCTCCAAAGGTTCGGGGGCGCTTGGAGTCAGACAAGGAAAGAAGAAAATCAAACAATTAGTATTTTATGACGATTCATTCAATTCACACGAGATCAGTTATTATGTTCCCCACCTTACGGACGAGGAAACTGAGGCACAGTGAAGTGAGCAACTTGCCCAGGGGAACTCGCGAGTGAGGTGGTGTTGAGACTCGAACCCAGGCAGCTGACTCCAGGGGGTGTTCTCGTAGGTGACAGCAAGCAATCGACGAAGATGCGCAGGCGCGGCTACTGCCACTATCCGAGGGTCTTGGGGGTGCGGGCCGAGGGTTTCTGAGGTCGCCCTTGGACGTGACAGCAGCCTAGTCCCGAGGACGAGCCCGTCTGCGGGAACAGCCACGCGCGGCGGCGTCGGTGCGGGACCCGTTGCCATGGGAACAGTCGGAGGCCTTAGGCGGGCGCATGCGCGGATGGGGCAGCGGGTGTCGAGCCGGTGAAAGGTGACGTAAAAGCGCACGGGGTGGGGCGCGGGGCCCGGAACGTCAAAGCTCTGCGTCTTTCGGCCCCCGAAGCGGATGACAGGCGCGCTCGGCGGCGGTGGCGGCGGCGAGGGCGAAGGCAGCCCCCACGGGAG
>NW_007059791.1:42562-43791 GCF_000164805.1 Carlito syrichta
ACCCCCGGGCCGGGCACCCCGGTCCCCACAGGTGAGGATCCAGCTCCACCCCCCGGCCTCCTGCCCGGGCGGCCGAGGTCTGGAAGAGAAGACGGCCTGAGTTCTGCAATGCCGGGCCTGCCGCCTCGCCTCGCTGAGCCTCAGTTTGCTGGCCTGTGAAGTGGGCGTGGTCACGTAAGGGCTTGTAGGTGGAGCGCAGGGGGCGGGGTTTGTGCCTGAAGTCGAGTCCGCGTGGAGCGAAGCATCCTTGGGAGGGCGTCGGGCGGCCCGCTCGGGGCCTTGGCGAGCTGGGAGGCGCGGCCACCCGGTCCCGCGCTGACCTCTCCTTCCTCGCGCCCGTTGCAGCCGGGAGCGCCCCGTCGCCGTCGAACTCAGTGCCCGGAGCCGCTGCGCCTTTCAGGCCGCTCTTCAACGACTTTGGGCCGCCCTCCATGGGCTATGTGCAGGTGAGTGGGTCCGAGGGCTTGCGGGTG
Organism: Carlito syrichta; assembly: GCF_000164805.1. Classification (NCBI taxonomy): domain Eukaryota; kingdom Metazoa; phylum Chordata; class Mammalia; order Primates; family Tarsiidae; genus Carlito; species Carlito syrichta. The sequence goes on from NW_007059791.1 coordinate 43,036, forward strand.
GACGGGGTTGGGGCGCCCCTCCCCGCGGAGGCTGGAGCTCACCGCCCTGGCCTCTTCTGACGTGCAGGCGATGAAGCCACCCGTCGCCCAGGGCTCCCAGAGCACGTACACGGACCTGCTGTCGGTCATCGAGGACATGGGCAAAGAGATCCGGCCCACCTACGCCGGCAGCAAAAGCGCCATGGAGCGCCTGAAGAGAGGTAAGCGAGGCCAGCCCCCCTGCCCCGCCGCGGAGACTGACCCCGAGCACCTTGCGCCCTTAGGGCAGGGAGGCCGGCGGGAGGCCGCCGAGCTACGCCTCGCCGAGGGCCAGACTCGCTCCCGGGAAAGGGGTTGTGGATCGGGGTGGGGATGGACTCCGGGTCCAGGGAATTTGTGTTTCACCAGGGCAGGTTTGAGGGTTAGCCAAACTTTTCTCATCGCATCCAGCCCTCATGAGATTTGCGTTTCTCTTGCTGAAAGGAAGAGGGTGGGGAGGGAGGGGCCTGCCTCTGGAGGGCAGGGGCGGGCTGTGGAGGGTGGCTGAGACCCGCCCCGCCCCCAGGCATCATCCATGCCCGGGCCCTAGTCCGAGAATGCCTGGCAGAGACAGAGCGGAACGCCCGCACGTAACAGGAAGCGCCGCGGCCGCAGCGTCTGGACCTTTCTTGGCCGCTGCAGAGCGCCTGCTCCTCCTGGGCCTTCCTCCCGAGTTGCGCTGCCACCCGCGGCTTCCTGGCCCGTGCTCCTCGGTGGGCGCCCTGCGGGAACCCGGGG
>NW_007059792.1:0-883 GCF_000164805.1 Carlito syrichta
CCACTGCACTCCAGTCTGGGCGACAGAGTGAGACTCCAACTCAAAAAAAAAAACCCAAAATAAACACATTTTTTCTTTTGATTATATTGCTCAGAATTCAGAACTCGTTTTTTTTTTTCCTTTCAGAAAACTGAAGAATGGGAAAAAAACAAGACTGAAGCAGACATGGAAGAGTATGTATGGAAAAATAGCTCCTCAGAAAAAAATATCCTGGAAACACTTCTCCAGATTAAAGCCACTGAGAAAAATGTGGAAGTAAATAAAGAAGAGCTCCTGGGTACTAAAGAAGTTGAAGATTACAAAAAGTCTGTTGTTAGTCTTAAGAATGACGGGGAAAATGAAAATACCCTTCATCAGTACAAAGAATCAGTGAAGAGACTATTAAATGTGACATGAATTGAGAAGTAGAAAAATCTGCTTGATTTATTAATGTTATGATTTATGTAGTCAATATATATTTTGACATAAAATTGAAAATGTTTTTAAAAACCATTGTTTTACATCAGAGTTAAAATTATTCCTTTTATACTAATGCTCAATGGCAATGACTATTCCAGTTTATTCCCCTGGGCAACAGACTAATTAGATTTCTGATTTCTTCTGATTCTAAAGTTGATTCTTAAATAGATCTGCAAGCCATGTCCTATATCTAGGACGTATCTGATTTTATTTCTACGTAACAACCTAAGTATTCATGTATATAAGAGGATACCAAAAAAGTGTATACACATTTTAAGAAAGGAAAAACTGTATTAAAGTTGTAATACTCAATATATGCCAATAATAAAAGGTAAATACAAGTCACATTTGACTTCTTCAATAACAAGAGGTGCTCATAATGGTTACCATCAACGTGCAGGCACTTCTGATTACAGCGAACTAC
>NW_007059793.1:0-4592 GCF_000164805.1 Carlito syrichta
TAATAGCTCATTTCTTTTTCATTCTGAGTAACATTGTATTGTCTGGCTGTACCACAGTTTATTTATCCATTCACCTCCTGAAGGACATCTTGATTACTTCCAGATTTTGACAATTATTAATAACACTGTTATAAACATCATTTTTGGGGGTTTTGTGTGGCTATAAGTTTTCAACTCACTTGAGTAAATGCCAAGGAACACTCTTGTTGAATTGTATGGTAAAAGTATGTTTAGTTTTGTAAGAAACTGCCAAATTGTCTTCCGAAGTGTCTGTTCTATTTTGCATTCCCACAAACAGTGAATGAGAGTTCCTATCATTTCACATTCTCATCAGCATTTGTTGTCAATGTTTTGGATGTTGGCCATTATAATAAGTGTGTAGTATCTCAGTTTTGTTTTAATTCCCAATATGCTAATGGCATATAATTTTGAGCTTCCTTTCCATGCTTTACTTGGCATCTACATATCTTCTTTGGTGACGTGTCTGTTCATGTCTTTTGTCCATGTTTATGTAAGTTGTTCCTTTTCTTATTGTTGAATTCTAAGTGTTTTTTGTATGTTTTGGACAGAAGTTCTTTATCAGATATACCTTTTGCAAATAAGTCTAGTTGATTAGACTTGAGGGAGGGATACTTTATGGAAACAAAAAACACTTTGAAAAATTCTGGTTATAAAGCTTTATAACCATTCTTGAAGATGCACTGACAATGATCTTAGATTCATATATTATTTCACAAACTACTATGACAGTTGTCAGAATCAAAATAGAGTCACTAACGTTAAAAAAACAAACCAAAGAAAACCCTGACATACCAACACCACACAAGAACACAATAAAAAAAAAAATTACAGGCCAATATCCCTGGTGAACAATAGATGCAAAAATTCTAAACAAACATTAGAAAACTGAATGCAATAACATCTTTAAAAAGGTCATTCACCATGATCAAGTGGAATTTATCTCAGGATGCAAGAATGACTCAGCATATGCAAATCAATAAACGTGATACAACACATTAGCAGAACCAAAAACAAAGACTATATAATGATTTTAATAGATACTGAAAAGACATTCAATAAAATTCAACATCCCTTTCTGGTAAAAATGTTCAACACTTAGAATATAGAAGGAAGGATATAAAATGGATATAGAAGGAAGATACCTCCAAACAATTAAGGTCATATATGACATGCTTACAGCTAACATGATTCTGAATGGGGAAAGGTGAAAGCTTTTTTTTTCCTCTAAAAACTGGAACAAAACAAGACACTTTCATCATTTCTCTTCAACATAACACTGGAAGTCCTGGCCAGAGCTATCAGACAAGAGAAAAAAAATTAAGGGAATCCAAACGGAAAGGAAAGAAGTCAAACTATCCTTATACACAGACAGCGTGATCTTATATTTAGAAAACCCTAAAGACTCCACAAAAAAAACTATTACAACTGATAAACAAATTCAATACAGTTGCAGGATATATAACTAATGTATAAAAGTCAGTAACATTTATATACACCAACAGCAAACACTGAAAAAGAAAGTAAAAAAGCAATCCCATTTCAACAGTCAGAAAAATATAAAATGTCTAGGAATAAATTTAACCAAAGTGAAAGATCTATACAAGGAAAACTATAAAATACTGATGACAAAAATTGAAGAGGACACACAAACAAATGGAAATATATTCTATGCTCATGCATTGGAAGATTTAATAATGTTAAAATATTAAAAGTACTCAAACTGATCTAGAAATTCATTTCAATCCCTACTAAAATACAACGGATGATCTACCCAAGAAGGTGGTGGCAGAGCCAGTTGGACTGTGTGAGTACACATATGAATAAGTGAGTGTATGAACAAATTTGCATGTGTCTGTCTGTAAGTGGGCAAGTGGCCAGGGCTCTCCTGGTGAAGCAGCAGGTGCCAGCAACTGCTCTGCCTGGACCCTAACACCTCTCAGGACACAGAAGCCGAGTGTCATTTTCTAAAATCAAAAGGCCAAACACTAGCAGTGAGGGCTGTGGAGGGAGTGCAGCAAGGGAGCCAGAAGCAGAGTACCACTGGAAAAGATGAAACAGGCATCCCACCACCATCTTGAAAATTGGGCAGGGAAGTGTTCCAGCTTGTTCACCATGGAAAATCAGACCCACTGTCTATGACCAGCAGGTTAACTACTCAGGGGTTGATCATGACTCAGAGGGAATATCCCGAAAGCAACAACTTCAGAGGGACAGGATGAGTGTGATGTCTCAGGCATCCCAGTCACTACCCTGATCCACCTGTGGGACAACAGGTATCAGAAAATCACAAGGAAGAGCCCCTCCCCCACAAAGAGATCAGCAGTGAGTCCAGGACTGATCCAACCTTCTCCTCTCCAGCAATCCTCTGATTGTCAGACCCACACAGCTGGGGCAAGACTGAGAGGGATAAACCCAGATGGAGCCTGGACAGCAGCCATGCCAGGTGAACTCTACTCTGGGATAAACCTGGCTGGGGTACATGCCATCAACACCTGGGGAGGAGACAATCTCACATCTCTCCACCAGAGGGGATTCCCCCTAACCATATGAGAGTGGGAAGGGAGAAGTGATACCATACCCACCCCCCCACCCCTTTCCCTCCTCCCTAGGTTGCATGCTAGGGAGATTGTGAACAAGCCCACAGCACCACAGGAGATAGCAGGCAGACTTGCCTCCTACCAACAGCTGAGAGGAATACTTACAGAAGTGCCACAAGAGGGTGATTAGAGCCCAGAAATTATTTTTTAATTCTTTTTGTTTTTGTTCTTCTTTTGTTTTGGTTTAGTGTGTGGGAGTGAATGTGTATGTGAGAGTTTGATTTGCATTCCTCCCCCTTTTTTTTCTTCTTCCTCATTCACTTTTGGGGTGTGTGTGTGTGTGTGTGTGTGTGTGTTTGGTTTTCTCATTTTGTGTTTTCTTTGCTATTGGTTTTTGTTTGTTTGTGTTTTGTCTTTTTTTGTTCTTTTTGCTTTTGTTTTTCTGTGGTTTATTTTATTTATTATTTTTGTTCATTCTATTTCATTCTATTTTCCTCTATTCTTTTCATTACTCTTACTGTATCTTGGAATAAGAAAGTTCACACACATACCCACTGCATTGTCAACCAAGCAGAAGAAAGAATCACAGAGCTTGAAGACCAAAAATGAAATTTTCCTGATCTAGTAAAAACAGAGAAAAAAAACTGAGAAAGAAAGCCTCCAAGAGATGTGGGACTATATCAAATGGCTGAACTTATGCCTGATCAGTATTCCAGAATAAGGAAGAAAACAGAAAACACCATCAAACAAGTATTTCAGGAGGTTATCCAACAAAACATTCCCCATTTACCAGAGATGCAAACATCCAAACACAAGAGATTCAAATGCAATACATCAAATGAGAAGACCAATCCCTAGACATATAGTAATTCACTTACACAAAGAGGGCATAAAAGAAAAATTCCTAAAGGCAGCAAGAAAGAAAGTTCAAACTATCTACTGGGGAAGATCAATCAGAATAGCAAGACTTATCAGCAGAAACACAAAAAGCTAGAAGGGACAGAAGTTCAATTTTAAAAGTCATCAAAGATAAACAATTTCAACCAATAATTTCCTATGCAGCCAAGTTCAGCTTCATCAGTGGTGGAGAATTAAAATCCTTCAAACATCCAATCCTTAAAAGATTTTGCTGCTTCCAGACCAACTCTACAGGAGATGTTCAAAAAGATATTAAACACAGAATAAAAAGAAAAGGAAGAACAGCCATGCATTTCCCAAGAACGCAGGAAAACACAGAATCAACACAACACATCTCACAACTGCAAAATTGAAAACACACACATATATCAACCAAAAGCTAAAAGAAAGCAATATAGCCTTATAGGAGCCTCATGACAGGGTTCACATTTCAATCATCAGCCAGAATGTCAATGGATTAAATGCACCACTGAAAAGACATAGAATGGCCAACTGGATAAAAAAAAAATTAACAAAATTAAATGACCTAACTATATGCTGCCTCCAGGAAACACATCTCACTATAAAGGATAACCACAGACACAAAGTTAAAGAATGAAAAACAAACTTTCGGGTGAACAGAAAATAAAAGAAGGCAGGATTTTAATATCAATCAAACGACCTTCAAGTTATCAAAAATTTTTTAAAATATGGAAGAACATTACATTATAATAAAAGGTTCAATCCATTAACAAGAAATATCCATCCTAAATACTCATGCACCCAACACAGAAGCACCTGGATTTATAAAGCAACTACTAAGCAAACTAAAAAAATATATTGACTCCAACATTATCATAACTGAGGACTTAAATACCCACTAACAACCCTAGATAGAGCATCAAGGCAAGAAAATCAATAGGGAGATCTGGAAACTTAAATTGACACTTGACCAAATGAACCTAATTGATACCTACAGAACACTCACCCAACAACCACGGAATATACATTCTACTCATCACTACATGAAACATACTCCAAGATTGACCACATCCTTGGCCATAAATCAAAAATAAGCAAATTCTGTAAGATTGAAATATTGAACAGCGCCGGCACGGGCGCCATGCTGGCCGCGCT
>NW_007059793.1:4979-12288 GCF_000164805.1 Carlito syrichta
CGGGGAAGCTGCCCAGCCACGTGCTGCACAGCTCGGCGGAGAAGCGTGTCCTGCTGCGGTGGTCGGCGCTGGACGATTCCCTGCTGCTGATGGAGAGGGGTCCCACTGTCGCGTATCCCAGGTTGGATCACAAGGACGAGTCATAAGTCTTGAAATACGAAAAGACCACCATGATCTGGCTAAGAAGAATTATAAAGCTCGGCATGATTCATGGAAATTAGGTCATGCAGAAGAGTGGCTAATCTGGATTTTATTCATAAGGATATCTCGGGAGCAGCTGAAGACATAAGATCTCTAGTATGGCAGTAGTTTTGGATATGTTAAATCCGCAGTTGGCTTTGCCTGTCGTATACCCACATCTTAAACAGGGTGGTGTCTGCGCTGTATATCTAGTAAACATCACACAGGTTATTGAGCTCCTCCATGGAATTCAAACCTGTGAACTTGCTCTTTCTTGTGAGAAGATAAGCGACGTCATTGTCAGAGACTGGTTGGTTTGCCTTGCAAAACAAAAAAATGGGATTTTAGCTCAAAAAGTAGAACCTAAGAGCAACACAGACTTAAAAGTACACTCTCAGAGGAAGACTGGCATTGAAGTGGAGGTGCTGCCAGAGGACGACAGTACTCGGCCTTCCCCTACGGAGCTTTCCCCTATGTTGCGAGACCCATCTGCTGGCAAACTGGCCATACAGCTTTTCTTGTCAAGTTGAGGAAAGTCAAGCCACAACGTGACTGACTACCCCAGATGACAGCAATTCATTTGAAGATGGAAAAATATCAAACTAGAACTTTATGTTACAAGTCACTACTTTCATAGATTGGTTTCTTAAGTTATCGCTATGATTTGTTTGCAATTTTCACATATAATTTTGAAAAGTAAAGATGTGTAACATTGCAAACCCTCTCAGGTGTCCCATTTTGACACTTGTCATGCATTGGTTTGATATTTGGTTGGTGGTTAATGACTCCAGGTTGCTTTAGTTGAGCCATCTCATTCTTCAATTTCTGTAAACTACTCCATAGATTTGTCTTTCTCCATGCAATTTGTTTCCTTTCCTTTGTTTGATTGATAGTCATTGGCTACTGAAATAAAATATGCATTTTAAGATTAAAAAAAGATTGAAATATTATCATGCACCTTCTCAGACCACAGAGGAATAAAAATAAATATCACCATCAACAAAATTCACCCAAAACATACAAAGAAATGGACACTAAACAGCATAATGCTGAACAACTCCTGAGTCAATACAGAAATCAAAACAGAAATTAAAAATTTTTAGAAGCAAATGAAACAAAGACATGTCTTACTGAAACCTTTCGGATGCCAGGAAGGCAGTACTAAGAGGAAAATTTATATCTCTATGAACACACTTCAACAAAATAGAAAGATCACAAGTCAACAGCCTAACAAATCACCTAAGGAAACTGAAAAGGCAAGACCACCAATACCCTATCTTCAGCAGAAGAATCCAGATCACCAAAGTAAAAGCCCAAATACAGGACACAGAAGACAAAAATATCATAGAAAAAAATCAAAACGCTGGTTCTTCAAAAAGATAAACAAGATTGATAGATTCCTAGCCAAAATGGCCAAGAAAAAGAGACAAAAAGCCTGAATAAACACAATCAGAAACACAAGAGACCAAGTCACAACTGACCCCAAAGAAATGCAAAAGATTATCAAAGATTACTATGTACACCTGTATGGAAACAAATTTGAAGACCTAAACAAAATGGAGGACTTTCTGACATCACACAACCTCCTGAGGTTGAAAAAAGAAGAAACAAGAGACCCTTAATAGACCAATAACTACCTGGGAAATTGATGCTGCCATAAGAAAACTACCAAAACAACAACAAAAAAACCCTACACCAGACAGAATTCCAGAAGAATTCCACAAAACATACAAGGAGGAGCTGATACCAATCCTACTGAAAGTATTCCAGGCAACTGAGAAAGATGGAACTCTCTCAAAATCATTTTATGAAGCTAACATCACACTAATACCCAAACCAGGCAAAGGCCTAACAAATAAAGAGAACTACAGGTCAATATCCCTAATGAACATAGAGCAAAAATTCTCAACAAGATTCTAGCAAATGGGATCCAACAAGATATCTAAAAATTTATCCACCATGACCTAGTAGGCTTCACTCCCACGATGCAGGGCTGGTTCAACATTCAAAAGAACATAAATATAATTAAATACATCAACAGATGTAAAAACAAGAATCACATGATTATATCATTAGATATAATCATGAAAAGGCTTTTTAACAAAATTCAGTATCCATTCTTGATTTAAAAAATTCAAAAAAAAACCTTGAACCCCTAGGAATAGAGGGAACATACAACAAAATACTAAAGCCATCTACAATAAACCCATAGCCAACAAATTACTAAATGGACAGAAATTGGAAGCATTTCCCCTAAAAACCAGAACAAGACAAGGTTGCCAACTCTCACCTCTCCTGTTCAACATAATGTTGGGAGTCCCAGCTAGAGAAATCAGACAAGAGAAATATATCAGGGGTATCCAAATAGGAAAAGAGGAAGTTAAGCTATCCCTCTTTGCAGACGACATGATTCTATACCTCAAAAACCCAAGAGAATCTGTCAAAAACCTCCTTGTACTGATAAAGGACTTTGGAAAAGTCTCGGAGTATAAAATAAATGTGTAAACGATAGTTGCATTCCTATACATCAACAATAAACAAACTGAAATCCAAATAAAAAAGTATAATTCCATTCACAATAGACACAAAAAAATGAAATACATTGGTATCTTCCTAACTAGAGTAGTGAAAGACCTTTACAACAAAAACTACAAAACACTGCTCTAAGAAATCAAAGAAGACACACACACAAAAATGGAAAAACATCCCATGCTCATGGATTGGAAGACTGAACATTGTTAAGATGTCAATTTTACCCAAGGCAATCTACAGATCCAATGTAATACCCATTAAATTACCATCATCATTCTTCTCAGACCTCGAAATGACAATACAGAAATTCATATGGAAACAAAAATGACCATGAATAGCCACAATAATCCTCAGCAAAAGAAAAAAGCAGGAGGTATCACACGCCCAGACTTTAAGCTTTATTATAAAGCTAAAATAATCAAAACAGACTGGTATTGGTTAAAAGAACAGGCATACAGACCAATGAAACAGAATAGAGATTCTGGAAGCAAAACCTCAAATTCTCAACCAACCCATCTTTTGACAAAGCTTCCACCAATAACCACTGGGGAGGGGAAAACTTATTCAGTAAATGGTGCTGGGAAAACTGGTTGGCCACATGCAGAAGAATGAAACAGGACCCTATAACTATCACCATACACAAAAATCAACGCTAAATGGATCAAAGACCTAAATGTAAAATCTCAAACTATAAGAATCTTAGAAAACGTAGGAGACACCCTTATGGAAATTGAAATAGGCAACCAATTTCTGATGAAAACCTCAAATGCCCATGGTATAAGAAATAAGACAAACAAGTGGGACCTCGTCAAACTGAAAAGCTTCTGCAAAGCCAAAGAAACCAACAAAAGAGTGAGGAGAAAGCCCACAGAATGGGAAAAAATATTTGCCAACTGTATATCTGACAAAGACCTAACAGCCAGGACCTACAAGGAACTCCAACATGCCAAAAGGAATAAAACAACTTCATTAAAAAATGGGCAAAACACATGAATAGACACTTCTCAAAAGAAGACATACAAACAGCCAACAGACACATGAAAAAATGCTCAGCCTCACTAATCATTAAAGAAATGTAGATCAAAACCACATTGAGGGCAACCCCTTCAGGTCCCTCCCACCATGGGAGCTTTTCTGTCCTCTCAATAAATCCTGCTTTCTAAAAAAAAAACAACAACAAAAAAACCACATTGCAATGCCACCTAAATCAAGAATGGCCATCACTGATAAAATCATGATATCTCTAAGTCTGTGCATGGAGAAAAATATTAGAAGCCAAAAACCTAGTAGGAGAAAAATAAGTCATTCAAGGGAGGCCACACAACATAAACAGAAGCTTAGGGGAAAGAATGATTCAAAGAGACTATTTAGTGACTTCAAGGCAGTCAGCATATTTCATTCATCTTCAAGAACCTAGCACAGCACCTGGATATCAGAAAACCCTAAAAATGACAGGTGACTAATGAGCAAGGTACATAAAAGCAGCAAAATAGAATTGTCCTTAATGGGAGGTGGAAGGGTGAGAGGAGAGATGAGTGACTTTTGTATTAGTGACTTTCCATCTGAGATATCTGACCTTAAAATTGTATCTTCCTTCTAAGTGCAAGAAAATTCCGTTGAAACTAAAGTGAAAGGAACCTTCAAAAGCTCTGGTTTGGAATGATTAGGTGCCTTAAGTTCTAGACTCAGCTACAGGGGAGAGTGGTAACTGGGGAGCCATCTGAAATTATTTCAGGCACAAGAGTTGGGGTGGAAAGTAGATTTGTAGCTCAAAGAAAGAAAACATGCTAACAAAAGAGTGTTCAGGTCACCTAATGGGTCATGGTGCCTCAGTTATTTTTAAAATTTTATATTAAAATTGTTTCTTACATAAAAATGCTTTTATTCCACAACTATAAGTACTGTGTGTTTTCAGTACTGTGCCAGAGTTGTGAAAAATACTAAAAAATAAAATAATAGTTTTTGCTCTTAGAAATGTATATCTGCTGGATAAAAAGAAAAAAGCCTACCTACAAAAAACCACCAAAGTCAGGAGCCAGTATATATACACATTTTGGAGAGATTATTAAGGTTTATAAAAACAATCATGTTAATCTTATTAATTGTTTAAAAACACAAGTTGTTTCAACACTCCTCATCAATCACCTACTATACCTTAAACCAAATGATATGAATACATAACATAAATATATGTATGTATGATGTGCCTTTTATACATAAAGAATATCAAAAGGATGTTTTAGTTAAATTCCCTGAAATATCAAATAACTAAATATCAGGAGAAACATTAATTGAGTGTCCATTATGCGTTCAGTACTTTCATCTATGTTAATAGGACTGTTAAATGGCAGGACATGGAACTGAATACAGGTTGTAGAAGCTAAAACCCAGCTTTCTCTTCTCAGCCCCGTTATCTCTGCCCTAGTACTCCTTCTGTTTCACTCTGCATGTGTCAATCAGATTGGTTAACTTATACATTCCCACTCTTCACTTTAGATAAGTGCTAAAAATCAAAATAAATAAGTTACCCTGACACATGACAATATAGCAGTAACACTGATAGTTTTTCCAAATGTTGTTATGAGATAAATTATGTGCCAAAATAATGTACTACTTGGATGAATATATTAATGTAGTCAGTCCTTTCTACCTCTAATTTATTGATGGCATGAAATTGTCATCTTGTCTGGGTGAAATTATATATTCAAAGGGGATTTTCAATGAATAAAGGTAATTTGAGTTATATTGAACTTTCAGCTAGTCTGGGAGATTTTTTAAAAGACGAACACTGTCAACCAATGAGTCAAGAAACTATATATTTTGGGTCGAATTTTTTGAAAGCACATGAAAAAGCAATTCACATCCCTTTTGACCCACTAGAAAGAACACATAGAAGTTAAATGCCTATCAAGTATATCACCAAAAAAGGGGCATACAAATACACAAATGTTATTTCTTTCAATTAAACACAGATTAAAATAGTCTGCCATTAAGAAACTGGGTAAACCTAAAGATTTAAAAGCCCGCTAAGAAAATTCAGTGAAATCACTAATGCTTTATTTTTTCTTTGTGTGAATAGAACTTCAGGTGTGGTCATAAACACCTCCAGATGAAAGCATAAAAGTTAGCAAAAGAGTCTTCAGCTTTATTATCCCAATATATAAGTTTTGTAATACTCAGTTCTTTTGCTAAATTGTTTTCACCTTTCCAGACAGATATTGGGCACCATATACACACAGATACAGTGTGTATTTAAGCTTAAGAAAAACTAAGCAGACTAACACAGGCATATTTCCATTCAATATCGCTGCTATGACATACATAATTACATGCTCATAGCTAAAACCAAAAAAGTTCTCTTCTTAAATATGGCTTTTATAAGAGATTGGATTATGTGGCTTTGCTTGTTCTCTTTATTCACTAGTATACCTAATCCCTGATCAGGACTTATTAATAACAATAAAAGTAATATATTAAATTGTAAAAAAAAAAAATACCAATGACATTCTTCACAGAAATAGAAAAACACAATCCTAAAATTTATATGGAACCACAAAAGACCCTGAATAGACAAAGAAATACTAAGCAAAAAGAAAAAGCTGGAGACATCACACTGCCTGACTTCAAAATATACTAAAAATCTATAGTAACCAGAATAGCAAGGGACTGGCATAAAAACAAACATATAGACCAATGGAACAGAATAGAGAACGCAGAAGTAAATCCATTTATTTATAGCCTCATTTTGACAAAGGTACCAAGGACATACCCTGAGGGAAAGGACAGGATCTTCAATAAATGATGCTGGGAAAACTGAATAACCATATGCAGAGGAATGAAAGTAGACCCCATATCTCTTGCCACATACAAAAGACAAACAAAAATGGATTAAAGATTTAAATATAAGACCTGAAAGTATAAAACTAGAAGAAAACATTGAGGAAATAGGACACTAGTCTGGGCAAAGATTTCTTGAGTAAGACCTCAAAAGCACAGGCAGCAAAAGTAAAAACAGACAAATAGGATTATATCAAGCTAAAAAACACAAAGGAAACACTTAAGAAAGTAAAGAGACAAGCCCATAAAATGGGAGACAATATTTGCTATTCATCTGAGATTAAATACCAAGATATATTTGAAAACTTAACTCAAGAGAAAAAAACCAAATAATCCAATTAAAAATAGGCAAAAGATCTGAGCAGATATTTCTTAAAAGAAGACAAACAATGACTGTGGATTTCATAATGAGGGAAGGAAGGAAGGAAGGAAGGGAGGGAGGGAGGGAGGGAGGGAGGAAATAAACAGCAGGCTGGGCACCTATAATCCTAGCACTTTGGGAGGTCAAGGTGTTAAACCCAAATTTCAAAATCCGAGAGACCACCAAAGAGCCAGCTCTGATGCAAACACACAAGGGTCTTTATTCAGGTTCGAGTCTGGGCTCACGAATGAAGCCGGCTGTGGCTTCAGGGATGAGAGCCCCGATCCAGCATGGCAAGCAGTCTTTATACACCATTACAGAGGGAGGGGAAAGAACTCTAAACTTCGTTTTACATGATTGGGTAATCTCTCCTAATGGGTACAGGAACACTTGGTATTG
>NW_007059794.1:0-1012 GCF_000164805.1 Carlito syrichta
AGTTCAGAGGTAAGAGGAGACCAGTGGGCTAGGAATGAAACAACAGAGTCCTGTGTCATGGAAGGCAAAGTATCAGAGGGCTTAAAAGAAACATGGTCAGCTATGTTGCGTACTGATGAGATATCACTTTCCTTGAAGCCTGAACATCATTGATAGGATTCTGCAACCTGAAAGTCGTTAGTGGTTTTTACACAAGTAGTTTCTTTATTTCTATGAAGTTTTGTCCTGAAACCAAGATAGACCTCATGTTGTCCCATCTTTTATGAGTGCAGGACTAAGGTAACTTCACCACTAAAGCCAGACTTTGTGCTGCCCTTCACCACTGAGCTTCCAGGTCCTCACATAAGCATCACCGTGTAATGAGAGTTCAGGGTAAAGGATGCCAGGGCAAAACAAGAGAGGCTAGGGACTAGTCCCAGAAAGGTTCTAGTCCTAAGGCCCTCTTTCCCTGTCACCATAGAGGGATAAAAGTGAAACAGGAGACAGTTTCCAGGAGGGCTCAGGATTTAACTCTGCTCCTCTCCCATTCACCTCTGTTGTCCAATTAATGACTCGCTACTAAAATTATTTTCTTTCCTGTTTTTTCTGCCTTGTCTCCTTTTCTGCCGTTCACTTTAATGAGTGCATACTATGTGATTGACAGTGTACTGTACACTGAGAATAAAGCAGGCAACAAAACAACATTCCTGTGATGATGTTACTGAACATTCTGGTATGGAAGAAAAAGTGGGAGGGAGAAAGCTTAACCGAATAAGTCATAAAAAAGATTTAAAATTAACACATTTGCCTGATGATAAGAAATGCTATGGAGAAAAATACAGCAGAAAAGAGAGACAGATAGCCGGGCTCGGTGGCTCAGCCTGTAATCCCGCACCTTTGGGAGGCTGAGGTGGAGTGGATTGCCTGAGCCCGCGGGTTCGAGACCCGCCTGGGCAGCGAGACCTCATCTCTACAATAAATCAAAAAATCAGCCGGGCGTGGTAGCGCATGCCTGTAATTCCAGCTACTTGGA
>NW_007059795.1:0-882 GCF_000164805.1 Carlito syrichta
CTGTGCCTGTAGTTCCAGCTACTTGGAAAGCTGAGGTGGAAGAATTGCCTGAGCCCAGCAGGTCAAGGCTGTGGTAGCTGTGATCATGCTACTGCACAGCAGCCTAGGTGACAGAGTGGGACTCCAACTAAAAAACAAAAAGCAAAAATAATAGCAATGTACAGTGGGGTTATTGCATATGTAAACATATGACACAATTGTACAAGGTCAGGATGGAGTGATGGGTGGCGGTGGTTCCCTACCACGGGGATATTACTCTGTACTTGGAGGGCTAAGTCACAGCCATACACTAAACCCTAACACAGCCACAGAAATCTCATAGCAAACAGTTACTGCTCAGGAGTCAAGCATGGAGAGAAAATAGAATCATAAATACTTCTCAGACCAAAGAAGGCAGGAAAAGAGGAAAAAGGAACAAAGGCAGACCAGGGCCACCATCCCTTTACATGTAAGTTATCAAAGCCAGGACATCACCATGGGTGAAATACCATAATCTTATTCAGCAGTTCCACTAGTTTTTTCCGCTTGTTCTTTGTTCCAGGATCCCATATTACTTTTAGCTATGATTTCTCCTTAGCCTCTTCCAGTTACTGTTAACTCTGTCTTTTCTTGTCTTATATGACCTTTTTGCTTTTTGAATGCACTCACCTGTCACTTTGAAAAATGTCTTTCAGATTAGGTGTCTCTGGTGTGTTCTCACGACTGGAGTGAGGGGGCTACAGTGTGGCAGAATCCCACATAAGTGACAGGTCCTTATCAGTGTACCATATCAAGGAACTGTGATGTTCATCTGTCTTGTCACTGATGACACTGATCTTGGCACTTAGATACAGTGATTTATTCACTTATTCTTCTTTTGGAGTTAACAAATATACTCACACA
>NW_007059796.1:0-1757 GCF_000164805.1 Carlito syrichta
TATTGTAGAGATGAGGTCTCGCTGCCCAGGCGGGTCTCAAACCCGCGGGCTCAGGCAGTCCACTCACCTCAGCCTCCCAAAGGTGCGGGATTACAGGCTGAGCCACCGAGCCCGACTTTATTTTTTTTTTTTTTTTAATAGGAGTCTCACTCTATCCCCCAGGCCGGTATATGCAGTGGCACAGTCACAACCATCACACACTCGACCTGCTGGGCTCAGACGATTCTTCTGCCTCAGCTTTCCAAGTAGCTAGAACTACAGGTGCATTCCACCTTGCCCTGCTAATTTTTTGATGTATTGTAGAGAAGAGGTCTCACCAAATTGACCAGGCTGGTCTTGAACCCCTGGGCTCAGGCAATCCTCTGGCCTCCGCCTCCCAAAGTGCTGGGATTTCAGGCGTGAGCCACTGTGCCTCAACTAATTTTTTTTTTTTTTGAGTCGGAGTCTCAGTCTGTCCCCCAGGCTGGAGTGCAGTGGCAAGCTCACAGCCACTGCAGCCTCAACCTGTTGGGCTCAGGCGATCCTTCTGCCTCAGCCTTCCAAGTAGCTGGAACTACAGGCATGCACCACCAAGCCCAGCTAATTTTTGTTTATCATAGAGATGAGGTTTTGCCAAGTTCCCCAGGCTGGTCTCAACCCTGAGAGCTTAGGCAATCTTCTCACCTCAGCCTCCCAAAGTGCTGGAATTATAGGCGGGAGCCACCGTGCCTGGCTACTTTTTTTTTTAACAACTGTTTCTCCACCTTTTTGTTCTATCTGGGCCCCCAGGATTGCATTACTCGCATCCACACAAGTGATGGCAATCTTTCCTACTCAGTCAACCAATTCTAATGCTAATCTCTGCCAAAAACACCCTCACAGACACACCCAGAAATAATGTTTATCAGCTGTCTGGGCATCCTTTAGCCCAGTCAAGTAGACACATAAAATTAACCATCACAATGACCATTCAATGCATGGAGAGGAATCAAATATGCACCCCTGTTGACCTCAAGGAATAAGGTGAGGCACAAAAAATAATGTTAAATAATTTACTTAAGAAATACCTCCTCAGGTCCGGGGGAAATTTTCTGTTCTCTTAAGAAATTCTGCTTTCTCACTTAAAAAATAAAACTAAAATAATTTACTTGGACTAAGATGAGAGCAACTGTTTGGAAGACTCAGACACAAGACACCCTGGATATGAGCCTTTTTTACACGCAGATTTTTTTTTGTTTTTTTGAGTCAGAGCTGGACTTAGGCGATCTTTTTGTCTCTTCCTTCCAAGTAGCTGGAACTACAGGTGTGCGCCACTACGCCTGGCTAATTTTGTAGAGATGAGGTCTCTTTTTTTCTTTTCTTTCTTTTTTTTTTTTGGAGTTAAGAGTTTCACTCTGTCACCCAGGCTGGAGTGCAGCGGCATGCTCACGGCCACTGCAGCCTCAACCTGCTGGGCTCAGGCGATCCTTCCACCTCAGCCTTCCAAGTAGCTGGAAGTGTAGGCATGTGCCACCATGCCTGGTTTTTTTTTTTTTTTTTTTTTTTTTTATTGTAAAAACAGCAGGTGCATGCCACCACACCTGACTTCTTCTTATTATTATTATTATTACTATTTGATTTATTATAGAGATGAGGTCTCCCCAAGTTGCCTAGGCTGGTCTCAAACCCCTGAGCTCAGACAATCCTCTTGCCTCAGCCCCCCAAAGTGCTGGGATTACAGGCTTGAGCCACCGCACCCGACCACAAGCAGGTTTTTAAAGGCAAAGAAGGGCCGGGCT
>NW_007059796.1:2110-10046 GCF_000164805.1 Carlito syrichta
TCCAGTCTGGGCGACAGAGTGAGACTCCAACTCAAAAAAAATAAAAAAATAAAAAATAAAGGCAAAGAAGGGAGACACGGAGTGGCCTGATATAAAGTTGTTTGTCAGGAATTCTCAGAAGTTTACAGAAATGGCATTGATTGGTGATTGCCTGTACATTGTATCAGAAATTCCAGAAGCTGGAAGATAACAGGGAGAGACACCTTGTGCAGCCTGTGGGGCATTTTAAGTAATTTACTGGTTATTCGAGACACCACAAGGAAGAAAAGAAAGAACAAAATGCCTTTAAACATTGCCCCTGGGTATGGGCAGGGAGAGCATGACTGTAGGCTCAGTTCTGTCTTCCTAGGCCCAGTACGTTCCTCCTCCGAGCTACTTTTCTTTCTTACCCTCAACTAAATGTTAGTAACCATGTTTTCTCAACTTCACTTACAAGGTGGTTCTTTTTTTTTTTGAGTTGGAGTCTTACTCTGTTGCCCAGGCTGGAGTGCAGTGGCACACTCACAGCCACACAACCTCAACCTGCTGGGCTCAGGTCATCCTTCCACCTCAGCCTTCCAAGTAACTAGAACCACAGGTGCACACCACTATGCCTGGCTAATTTTTTGATTTATTGTAGAGATGAGGTCTTGCCAAGTTGCTCAGGCTGGTCTCAAATCCCTGAACTCAGGTAATTCTCTCGCCTCCACCTCTCAAAGTGCTAGGATTACAGGTTTGAACCACCGTGCCCAGCTACAAGATGGTTGTTACAAAAATGTACCTGTGCCAACAAGTCTCCCCAATAAACTCTAACACCCTCTTTGTCTTCACTGAATACTCGTCAGTGGAGTACTTTCCAACCTACACGCTGTTATTTCTTGTTCCTCAAACACACCCTGCACTTTCTTGCTCTGTGCTTTTAGACTTATCATCTTCCCTACCTAACACTCAAATATTTCCTCTCCACCCCACCCGCCACCATTTTTGCCCCACCTATGCTTTTTGTACCTGTTCAAGTTACTCCTCCTCTGGGACGCCCTTCAGACCACAGCATTCCCCAGAACTTCCCACTTGAACTTCTTAGATGCACGTGTTCTGCAGTATTTATTTGGAAACTGATGACAATTTATTTCATGCTTATATTTTCTAAACCATCATGTATTTATGACTCATCTTACCAGTTGTTTCAAAAAGCTTTGTCTTACATTTTCTTCTTCTTTTTCTTTTTGAACTGGAGTCTCACTGTGTCACCCAGGCTGGAGTGCAGTGGCACACTCATGGCCACCTCAGCCTCAACTTACTGGGCTCAGGCGATCCTACCACCTCAGCCTTCCAAGTAACTGGAACTACAGGCACACACCACCACACCCAGCTAATTTTTTAAATTTATTGTAGAGACAAGGTCTCGCCAAGTTGCCCAGGCTGATCTCAAACTTGTGTGCTCAGGCAATCCTTTCAACTCCACCTCCCTAAGTACTGGAATTACAGATGTGAGCCACTGCAACTGGTTTGTCTCACATTTCTTTGTGAGTCCAATATTGTCTTACAACTGGGAGGAAGATAATGTACTCTTATTCCTTGATTATTGTTTTATTTATAGAAGAAGGAACAGGAAAAGAGACATAAAAATAGTGGTTAATATTTACTAGTTGTTTACTGTTCAAGCTGCTATTTGCATATCATATCACTAAATCTTCTCAACATTGCACGAGATAAGATTTTTTTTTCTGAGTCAGGGTTTCACCATGTTGCTCAGGTTGGAATGCAGTGGCACAATCAGGGCTCATGGCAGTCTCAAAATTCTGGGCTCAAGAAATCCTCCTTTTTTAGCCCCCGGAGTAGCTGGAACTACAGATACATGCCACCACACTTGACTTTTTTTTTTTTTTTAGTAGAGACAAGGCTTGCTATGTTGCCCAGGCTGGTCTCAAACATCTAGGTTCAAGCAGTCCTCCCAAAGTGCTGGGATTACAGGTATGAGTCACCATGTCATTCAATATATTATTATCTTCATTTTACAAGTGATAACCATAAGACACAGAGGTGTTGAGTATGTCTACCATGATCAGGTTCTGAATCTCACAGATGGAAGCAACATTTCTTTTTTTTTTTTTTTTTTTTTTTGAGTCAGTCTCACTCTGTCACCCAGGCTAGAGTGCAGTAGCACGCTCACGGCCACCGCAGCCTTGACCTGCTGGACTCGTGATCCTTCCTCCTCAGCCTTCCAAGTAACTGCAACTACAGGTACATGCTATCATGCCCAGCTAATTTTTGATTTATTGTAGAGACGAGATCTCACCAAGTTGCCCAGACGGGTCTCGAACCCACAGGCTCAGGCAATCATCTCACCTGGGCCTCCTAAAGTGCTGTGATTATAGGCGTGAACCACTGCATCAAGAGCCAGCCTAGATCATTGTTTTGATGAGTTTTCACCCCCCACAAAACAAAATATATCATGCATGATGTGGTTTGAGAAACCTATTAGTTTCCCCCCAAAAAAGTCCTCTAAGAACAATTTTCTTCTCTGCACCACTGATCCTTCCCACCGCTCCACCCACCCCCAGGACTGAGTTCAGGTTTTAGATGAACTCTGGGCAGTTCTGTCCTACCTGAAAATCTGGTTCCACTGAAAATGGTCTTATCAGCCTTGTTTCTAAACCTTGGGGCAAACACAAATAGCTGAGCCCTGCATGTTCCCATTTAAGTTTGTGATGAGAAACAATAAAAATGAAAATGTTTACAAAGGGTAGGCAAAAGAATCACGACAAGATAATAAAAATTAAAATAGATATGTCATATTTTGCATAAGGCAAAATGCTTTGACTTGTTAAAGTCCATTGTCAGGATAACCCCAACTTTTTTTTTTTTTTGAGTTGGAGTCTCACTCTGTCGCCCAGACTGGAGTGCAGTGGCCGCTCCTGGCCACCGCAGCCTCGACCTGCTGGGATCTAGCAATCCTTCCACCTCAGCCTTCCAAGTAGCTGGAATTACAGGTGCGTGCTACCACGCCTGGCTAATTTTTTTTATTTTATTGTAGAGATGAGGTCTCGCTTGCCCAGGCGGGTCTCGAACCCGCGGGCTTAGGCAATCCACTCACCTCAGCCTCCCAAAGGCGCAGGATGACAGGCTGAGCCACCGGGCCCAGCTTCCAACTTTTTAAAAAAGTAAACATTGATGATCTATCTCAGAAAAAAAAGAGTTCAATATGTTCTCACTCATAAGTGGAACTTGAACAATTTTAATACTACAAGAAAGTGATTGGCAGTAGTGGGAAACTGTCAGGGAGGGGGGTGGGGATTGGCAGTTGAGGGAAACTGCTAGGGGAGGGAGGGGCATACCTCATCAACAAGGGTACGTGCATAATCAGTGTTTGTATACCTAACCCCGAATTATACCCCACATCTTTATAATAAAAATTAAATTTAAAAAAAGGAAACATTGATTTGGTTGACAAATACCTAGAAATTGCCTGTAATAACTGATTGGAACAGAAATTCCAAAGCCATCATCTTTGCTCAACTTGCTCTGACCTATTGTCTTTTTGTTGTTTTTGTTTGTTTGTTTCTTTGTTGGAGTGCAGTGGCACACTCATGGTCACCACAGCCTCCACCTGCTGGGTTCAGGTTATCCTTCTGCCTCAGCCTTCCAAGTAACTGGAACTACAGATGCGCATCACCACAGCCAGCTAATTTTTTTATTTATTGTAGAGATGAGGTCTCACCAAGTTGCCCAGGCTGGTGTGGAACTGGTGGGCTCAGGCAATCCTCTCTCACCTTGGCCTCCCAAAGTGCTGGGATTATAGGCATGAGCCACCAGGCCTGGCCTGACCTATTGTCGAAAATGCATCCAAGGAACTTAAAATATTCCAAGAAGCATATAGTAATCATTAACCATTTCCATCTTAAAGACAGAACTTTTTAATTTTGTTTTGTTTTTTTTTTTTTAGTCAGAGTCTCACTCTGTGGCCTACACAGGAGTGCAGTGACACAATCATGCCTCACCGCAGCCTCCACCTCCTGGACTCAGGCGATCCTTCCACCTCAGCCTCCCGAGTAACTGGGACTACATACACGTGCCACCAGACCCGGCTTATTTTTTGGATTTTTGTAGAGATGAGGTCTCACCATGTTGCCTAGGTGGGGCTAGAACTCTTGGGCTCAAGCTATCCTCCTGCCTGGGCCTCTCAAAGTGTTGGGATTACAGGCCTGAGCCTATGCCACCGCGCCCGGCCAAGACAGATCTCTTTTAGGCTCTAGAAACCACATCTAAAAAGTGAGGGAAAATGGTAGTCATAAGAGCCTCTAAAAATGAATTGCATTAAATGAATTGATCTCTCTAACACTCCTTTAGGG
Source organism: Carlito syrichta (assembly GCF_000164805.1). Classification (NCBI taxonomy): domain Eukaryota; kingdom Metazoa; phylum Chordata; class Mammalia; order Primates; family Tarsiidae; genus Carlito; species Carlito syrichta. The sequence continues at coordinate 6,442 of NW_007059796.1, forward strand.
TATACTAGGACATTCATAACTTATAAGAAAATTAATTATGAAATAATGCATCCAGGAGTTTCTTTCTATCCACATAAAAAATTAACATTAATAGCGATAGTATTCCCTTCCATGGCACCTGCCCCTGAGTGTCCTAGTTAATTAAAGCTTACACAGTGGTTTTAGCCTTGGGCAGTCCTTTGAATCGTACACTGCACCATCATGTTCTGCACTCAGAGATGTGGTGCTGACGTTTTGATTTCCCTGATGAACTGAAGTGATTGAACCGGAGAATGCAAAACGAATAGTCTTCACCCTACTGTTTTTCCTTAATGTCCATCCTTAGGTTAAGATGTAGCTACTCAGGCCAGCTCGAAAGTAAGTAAGAGCCCTACGAGAGGACCGTGTTTAACAGGAATATTGGTGGAAGTTATGACTTGGAGAGGGGCCTTGAGATACGTTAGAGCAAAAATATAAATTTGTGGTTAAATTATATATTATGTTGTCCTAGTTTCCCACAGGGTTAAACTGATGGCAAAACTGCATTAGGAAGGAAGGAAAAAAGGGAGAGAGGGAGGAAGAAAGGAAGGAAGAGGCGACCAACCAAGTAAGAGTTGCTGGTGACCAGCATTCTCAGACTGCTCTCGTCGTGGTTGTAGTCAGCGCATTAGAGCAGCAAGAGTCCAAAATCAAGTCTATCTCCAAAATGTAGGGAGAAAATCAGAAACGATCACATCTGCAACAGAATTTAATAATCAAAAAAGGTAGGTGTAATTTTTAAAGACTGAACCCTCATTACGTTTAACTTCAGGAGGCATCATTTATAAGACTATTTAAGAGACAGTTACCTATAATGAATTATTTTGATGAATGATGCTACTATCAACATTTAAAATAAAGGATTCTGACTGGGCGTGGTGGCTCAAGCCTATAATCACAGCATTTTGGGAGGCCGAGGTGAGAGGATTGCCTGAGCCCACGGATTTGAGACCAGCTTGGGCAACATGGTGAGATCTCGTCTCTACAAGAAATCAAAAAATTAGCTGGGCATGGTAGCATACACCTGTAGTTCCAGCTACTTGGAAGGCTGAGGTGGAAGGATCTTCTGAGCCCAGCACGGTGACTCACCCCTGTAATCCCAGAACTTTGGGAAGCAGAAGCAAGAGGATTGTCTGAGCCCAGGGGTTCGAGACAAGCCTGGGCAACTTGCCGAGACCTTGGCTCTACAATAAATTAAAAACGTAGCCATGGGCAACTGAGGTGAGAGGATTGCCTGAGCCCACAGCAACTTAGTGAGATCTCATCTCTACAATAAAAAAAAAAAAATTAGCTGTGCGTGATAGTGTGCACCTGTGATTCCAGCTATTTGGAAGGATGAGGTGGAAGGATCTCGTGAGCCCAGCAGGTCGAGGCTGCGGTGGCCAGGAGCATGCCACTGCACTCCGGTCTGGGCAATGGAGTGAGACTCCAACTCAAAAATAAAATAAAACATAAATAAAATAAAATAAAGGATCCTTTTGATTATTTTTTTTTAAAGGCTGGGTGCGGTGGTTCATGCCTATAATTCCAGCACTTTGGAAGGTCAAGGTGAGAGGATTGCCTGAGACCACAGGTTCAAGACCAGCCTGGGAAACTTGGTGAGACCTCATCTCTACAATAAATCAAAAAATTAGCCATGCATGGTGGCACATGCCTATAGTTCCAGCTACTTGGAAGGCTGAGGCAGAAGGATCACCAGAGCTTAGCAGGTCAAGGCTGCAGTGGCCGTGAGTGTGCCACTGCCCTCCAGCCTGGGTGACAGAGTGAGACTGCAACTCAAAATAATAATAATAAAATAAAATAAGGCTGGGTGTGGTGGCCTACACCTGTAATTCCAGAATTGGGGAAGGCTGAGGTAGGAGGATAGTCTGAGTCCAGGAGTTCAAGATCAACCTAGGCAACATAGCAAGACCTCGTCTCTACGAAAGACAAAAAAAATTAGCCAGGGGTGGTGGAGCGTACCTATAATCCCAATTACTTAGGAAGCTGAGACAGAAAAATCACCTGAACCCAGGAGGTCAAGACTGGTGAGCAGGGCTTGTGCCACTACACTCAAGCATGAGTGATAGAGGTGACGTCCTAACTCAAAAATAAATCAAAAATAAGATTTAAAGTAGAAAGTAAAAGAAGAGTTGCCTCCCCCATTGTGATACTTCAGATGCTAACCATTTACTCTAGAATGTGGATTCTGACTGAAGCACTTCAACTACCTCTAAGGTATAGATTGAAGTTCACTTTAACACAGATGCATCACATTATTTGTACACAAGGAAACAGTATGATAACAGCCAGCTACAGTTTCCATGGGCTCCAGTAAAGGGAGAACCAAAGAGTCTAAATCTATCAGTGTATTGGCTGGGTGTGGTGGCTCACGCCTGTAATCCCACACTTTGGGGAGGTGGAGGCAAGAGGATTGCCTGAGCCCAGGGATTGGAGATCAACCTGGGCAACTTGGCAAGACCTCATCTCTACAATAAATCAAAAAATTAATAAAAAATAAATTAGCCGGGCATAGTGACGCACGCCTGTAGTTTCAGCTACTTGGAAGGCTGAGGCAGAAGGATCGCCTGAGCTCAGCAGGTCGAGGCTGCGGTGGCCGTGAATGTGCCACTGCACTCTGGCCTGGGCAACAGAGTGAGACTTCACCTCAATCAATCAATCAATCAATCAATCAATCAATCAAAGTATCAAATTCAAGACCTACTCAGGAAAACAATTCTGACACCTGGTTCTATCTATCAGTAGAAATACTTACAGAGTACAAAGGACAATTTGTCTAGCTACTATAGTTTTTTGGCCGTATATATTGGTATAATTTCATTCTCACCAAGCAAGTTCTTGTTTTTTGGTCTCCTCACATAACCTATTACTCTGACAGAAGACAAAATCCTGCCATTGATGCCACTGTTTCAAAGCACATCCTGTTGGCAACACCACAAAGGGGGTGGCGAGCTGAGCAGGTTCTTGCCTTCGGTGGTAACATTTCCTAAATCTCTAGAACTCCTGAGGTTCAACAAAAGAAGTCAAAGGAGTTCTGATTTCTCAGTATTACTACCTGGTGATGGAATTGACTTAATAATATTTTAACACTTCATATGTTTGGCATAGTTAGGGAACGAGAGGCTTCCTAATCAGTGAATTGTTAAGAAATCTTGGCAGTGGCTCAGTCTGTAATTCCAGCACTTTGGGAGGCTGAGGCAAGAGGATCACCTGAGCCTGGGGGTTCAAGATCAGTTTGGACAACTTGGTGAGACCTCGTCTCTACAATAAGTCACAAAAAATCAGCTGGTCATGGTGGTGAGTGTCTGTAGTTCCAGCTACTTGGAAGGCTGAGACGGAAGAATCGCCTAAGACCAGCAATTGGAGGTTGCGGGGGCCGTGAGTGTGCCACTGCACTCCAGCCTGGGCGACAAGAATGAGACTCCAATTAAAGAAAAAAAACAACAACAAAAAAAACAGAAGTGTGGAGTGGGGGATGGGATTGGCAATACTGGGAATCTTCCGGGGGAGGGGAGGCACACCTCATCAGCAAGGGTACCTGCATAATGAACATTTGTATACCTAACCCTGAATTGTACCCCACATCT
>NW_007059796.1:10066-23027 GCF_000164805.1 Carlito syrichta
TTTTTTTTTTTTTTTTGAGTTGGAGTCTCACTCTGTCGCCCAGACTGGAGTTCAGTGGCCGCTCCCGGCCACCGCAGCCTCGACCTGCGGCGATCCTTCCGCCTCAGCCTTCCGAATAGCCGGAACTACAGGCATGCGCTACCACGGCCAGCTGATGTTTTGATTTATTGTAGAGATGAGGTCTCGTCGCCCAGGCGGGTCTCGAACCCGCGGGCTCAGGCAATCCACTCACCTCAGCCTCCCAAAGGCGTGGGATTACAGGCTGAGCCATCAAGCCCGGCTATACCCCACATCTTTAAAATAAAAAAATTAAGCCGGGCTTGGTGGCTCACACCTGTATCCCAGCACTTTGGGAGGTGGAGGCAAAAGGATTGCCTGAGACCAGGGATTCGAAACCAGCCTGAGCAACAGGGGAGACCCTGTCTCTATAATAAATCAGAAAATTAGCTGGGCATGATAGAGCACACCTGTAGGTCTAGCTACTTAGAAAGCTGAGGCAGAAGGATTACCTGAGCCCAGCAGAGGACACTGCAGTGGCCATGAGTGTGCCATCTCACTCCAGCCTGGGTGACAGAGAAGGACTTCGACTCAAAAAAAAAAAAAAAAAAAAGCCAGGCGCAGTGCCTCAGCCTATAATCCCAGCACTTTGGGAGGCCGAGGTGAGAGGATGGCCTGAGCCCGCGGGTTCGAGACCAGCCTGGGCAACTTGGTGAGACCTCGTCTCTACAATAAATCACAAAAACTAGCCAGGCGTGGTGGCATGTTTCTGTAGTTCCAGCTACATGGAAGGCCGAGGTGGAAGGATCGCCTAAGCCCAGCAGGTCGAGGCTGTGGTGGCCGTGAGCATGCCACTGTACTCCAGCTTGGATGACAAGAGTGAGACTCCAACTCAAAAAAAAAAGTAATTTTAAAACTTGAGCCCTGGCCAGATGCAGTGGCTCACACCTATAATCCCAGCACTTTGGGAGGCCCAGGGAAGAGGATTGCCTGAGCCCAAAGGTTCAAGACCAACATGGACAACCTGGCAAGACCTCATCTCTACAATTAAAAAAAAAAGCAGCCAGGCATGGTGGTGCACATCTGTAGTTCCAGCTACTAGGAAGGCAGAGGCAGAAGGATTGCCTGAGCCCAGCAGGTCAAAGCTGCGGTGGCTGTGAGCATGCCACTGCATCCCAGCCTGAGTGACAGAGTGAGACTCCAACTCAAAAAATTAATAAAAAATAAAAATAAATAAAATGTGAGTCCTAGTCGAGTGCAGTGGCTCAGGTCTGTAATCCCAGCACTTTGGGAGGTGGAGGCAAGAGGATTGTCTGAATTCAGAGTTCGAGATTAGCCTGGGCAACATGATGAGACTTTGTCTCTACAATAAAACAAAAAAATTAACCAGTTGCACTGCCATGCGCCTGTAGTCCCAGCTACTCAGGAGGCTGAGGGGGAAGGATCGCCTGAGCCCAGCAGATGGAGGCCGTGGTGGCCGTGATTGTGACATGGCATTCCAGCCTGTGCAACAGAGTGAGAATCTGACTCATAAAAAAAAGAAGAGAAAGTAAGGCCAATTGATATGACCCCTACAAGTTTGTAGATGACCTAAACCATTTCAGACAAGTATATGAAGTCATGTTTTTAGCACTGACAGATCTCCAGCTCTGAGTTTCCTCAGGCAAGGATTAAGTTCCATGAACTGGTTTGGTAATCACTACTTTGCATATCACAGAATCTGGTATGTTAGGTAAGTATTTATTATTCCCTGGGGACTCTGCCGGGATCAATAACCAGGCACAGCCATAAACCAGAGTGAAAATACCTATCAGACAACACGCAGGATGGCCCCCGCAGCTTGGAGCTCCACCATCTAGTTTCTCATCTGCGGATTCCAGTGTTATCTTTGTTTTTTGTTTTTTTTTTTTTGAGTTGGGGTCTCATTCTGTCACCCAGACTGGAGTGCAGTGGCATGATCACAGCTCACCAAAGCTACAACATCCTCAGCTCAGGCGATCCTTCTGCCTCAACCTCCCCAGTAACTGGGACTACAGGCATGCGCCACCATACCTGGCCAATTTTTTTGATTTTTTTGTAGAGACAAGATCTCTTTACATTGCCTAGGTTGGTCTCCAACTTCTGGACCCAAACAATCCTCAGGCCTCGGACTCCCTAAGTGCTGGTACTCTAAGCGTGAGCCCCTGCACACAGTGACAGATATTATCTTGCTGAACATTGCCAGTAAATTCCATTCTAGAGTTTCCCAACCTTCAAACTCAGAGGAGAACATGCGTGAAAAGTCGTATATCTACCTGGTGTGCAGGTCGATGGGAACTTTATTACATCCTTTCTAGTCAAGCTTCGTGACTCTTCACCATATTGTTGTTGCCCAAGTTGACACCATAGAGCCCCTTATGGGTCTTCCTCGATGCAACCAGAAACTCTGGTCCCTGAGAACATATCAATAGACAATATCCACATAGTCCTTGCCTTTAAGTAGCAGAGACACGAAGCGAGATGAATTCACAATAAAACGTGAAGTGTGTTCTGCCGAGGAAAATGGGGTTATAGGTGAGTCTTAGGAAAGGTTGCATTATATGTGAGCACAGAAGAATAAGTGAGAGTTCTCAGCGAAGGTGTCAGCTGGGGCGGAAATCACACAGGAAGATGATAGCCCAGGAGCAAAGAGCTGATGATGTCAATGCGAGTTGAGCACCGGCAGACTGAGGGAGGCTCAGGTTAGTTCCACTTGTTCCACTTGGAGGCTATGTTAGAAAATTTAGAGTTGATCTGAAAAGCAATAAGGAAGAGTCTTTCTTTCTCTCTTTCTTTCTCTTTCTTTCTTTCTTTCCTTTCTTTCCTTTCTTTCTCTTTCTTTCTCTTTCTTCTTTCATGCTGGAGTCTCACTCTGTCACCCAGGCTGGAGTGACCTGCTGGGCTCAGGCAATGCATCCAAGTAGCTGGAACTACAGGCATGCACCACCATGCCTGCCTAATTTTTTGATTTCTTGTAGAGATGAGGTCTCACCAAGTTGCCCAGGCTGGTCTCGAACCCGTGTGCTCAGCCAGTCCTCTCACCTCAGCCTCCCAAAGGGCTGGGATTACAGGCGTGAGCCACTGCGCCTGTCTAAGGAAGAGTTTTCAACTTGCATGACATTAACAAGTTGATTCAGAAAGACGCCTCTGGCTACAGGAAACCGGAAAGCCCGAGAAAGAAGACTGATTGGAAGGTTGAAGGATCTCTCTAACAAGACACTCAACAGCATCAGCTCAACAGCATCAGAGTGACGGGGAAACACACCCTAGCTCGTGTGCTGACTTCTCCAGAATTAGTTTCACAGGTGATGGGTCTGGTGACATCTAACCATGGGTATCAATCTGACATCCCTACCGGTCAAGTCCAGTGAAAAATGCATTTTCTTGGTCAGCACAGTGATTATTTTTAAATGAACTTAGATATCTTTTAAAGTAGGGCATGAATTAGCCGGGTATGGTGGCATGCGCCTGTAGTTCCAGCTACTTAGGAGGCTGAGGTAGAAGAATCGCTTGAACCCAGCAGGTTGAGGCTGTGATGGCCATGGGTGCGCCACCGCACTCCAGCCTGGATGATAGAGTGAGATACCAACTCAAATACATAAATAAATAAATAAAAATAAAGTACAGCATGAGGCTGGGTGCGGTGGTTCACGCCTGTAATCCCAGCACTTTGAGAGGTGGGAGGATTGCTTGAGTTCAGGAGTTCAAAATCAGGCTAGACAACACGGTGAGAACTCATCTCTACAAAAATAAAAAAATAAAAATTAACCAGGCATGGTGGCACTCCTATAGTTGCAGCTACTTGAAAGGCTGAGGCAGAAGGACTACCTGAGCCCAGGAGGTCGAGGCTGTTGTAAACCATGAGCGTGCCATGGCCTGGCTGTCAGAATGAGACCCCCAACTCAGAATGATAATAATAATAATATATAAATAGGGCATGAGCTCTCCACCACTCTCTATTTTCCTAAAGTTGACCCAAGTTACACATTTATCTTACCAGCATGACCTCTGTGAGCATTTGGGTTTGTGAGTCTATGAGATAGAACATCAGACTTTTTTTTTTTTTTGAGTTGGAGTCTCACTCTGTCGCCCAGACTGGAGTGCAGTGGCTGCTCCCGGCCACCGCAGCCTCGACCTCCTGGGCTCCAGCTATCCTTCCACCTCAGCCTTCCGAGTAGCCGGAATTACAGGCATGCACTACCACGTCCGGCTGATTTTTTGATTTATTGTAGAGATGAGGTCTCACTGCCCAGGCGGGTCTCGAACCCGAGGGCTCAGGCAGTCCACTCACCTCAGCCTCCCAAAGGCGTGGGATTACAGGCTGAGCCACCGAGCCCGGCCTTTTAGTAACATTTAATCTATAAAATCATCATGTGGGCCACTATTACAGAAACAACATTATCATGTACGAGACAGCACATGGGTCCAAAAAAGCATAAAACACTATTCCTATCCTCACAGAGCGTTCAATTTTTTTTTAAAAGGTATTTAAAAATTCAGTAAAAGATATGAATAGACATTTCACCAACAGAGGTACATGTTGAAAAGAAATTCAGCTGGGCACAGTGGTTCACATCAGTAATCCCAACATTTTGGGAGGCTGAGGAGAGAACTGCCTGAGTTCAGGGGTTTGATACCAGCCTAGACAACTAGGTGAGATGTCATGTCTACAGGATATCAAAAATTAACTGGGCGTGGTGGCACATGCCTGTACTTCCAGCTACTTGGAAGACTGAGGCAGAAGGATAGCCTGAGCCCAGCAGGTCACGGCTGTGGTGACAGTGATTGTGCCACTGCACTCCAGACTTAGCAATAGAGTAAGACTCCAACTCAAAAAAAAGAAAGAAAAAAGAAAAGAAAAGAAGATTTGTCATTAGGGAAAAGCAAATAAAACCCACGGAGAAATAGCATGTCACGGTCGGGCACAGTGGCTCAGCCTGTAATCCCAGCACTTTGGGAGGCAGAGGTGAGAGGACTTCCTGAGCCTACGGGTTCGAGACCAGCCTGGGCAACTTGGTGAGATCTTGTCTCTACAATAAATCACAAAAACCATCCGGGCATGTTGGCGTGAGTCTGTAGTTCCGTCGACTTGGAAGCCTGATGTGGAAGGATTGCCTAAGCCAGCAGGTCCAGGCTGTGGTGGCCGTGAGCATGCCACTGCACTCCAACCTGGGTGACAGAGTGAGACTCCGACCCCCCCCAAAAAAGAAAAAGAAATAGCATGTCACATCCATTAGAATGGCTATAATAAAAAAAACACAAGAATAAATGTCGGTGAAAGACACACGGAGAAACTAGAACGCTCACACATTGCTGATAGGATGCAGAATGGTGAAGCCACTTTGGAAAACAGTTTTGCCACTTCCTAAAAGTTAAACTTGAAGTTACCACATGACCCAGCAATTCCACTCTTAGAAATTTACCCAAGAGAAATAAAAACAGGCTGAGTACTTTGAAAGTACTCAGTACTTTGAAAGGCCAAGGCTAGAGGAATGGTTGAGCCCAGGAGTTTGAGACCAGCCTGAACAACAGAGCGAGATCTCATCTCCACAAAAAAATTTTAAAAATTTAGCTGGGTGTGGTGGTACATGTTTGTAGTCCCAGCTATTCGGGAAGCTGAGGCAGAAGGATCACCTGAGCCCAGGAGGTCAAGGATACGGTGACAGAGTGAGATTCCCAACTCAAAAATGAATAAATAAATAAATATAAAAATAATATTGGTGTGTGCTGATATTTGCGTAATTCCTTCAGATTTACTAGAAAATAATGTAACTGCATACTCAAAATGAAAGCATTTTTTGGAATATAAATTATACCTCAATAAAGCTGTCTAAAAATAGATAATCATGTATTGTAAAACAGGGTAAATGTCAAACCAATGGTAACAAAAATATAAATGGTCTCCAAATATTTAATATCATACAAACATGTACCCCACATTAAAAATGTATATTCCTCTAGCCAAGCACAGAGGCTCATGCCTGTAATCTTAGCACTTTGGGAGGCAAAGGCAAGAGGATTGCTTTAGCCTAGGGGTTCGAGACCAGCCTGGGCAACTTGGTGAGACCTCATTTCTACAATAAATCAAAAAATTAGCTGAGAGTGGTGGTGCGTGCCTGTAGTTCCAGCTACTCGGAAGGCTGAGGTGGAAGGATCACCTGAGCCCAGCAGATAGAGACTATAGTGGCCGTGATCATGCCACTGCACTCCAGCCTGGGTGACAGAGTGAGACTCCGACTCAAAAAAAAGAAAAAAAGTTGTAACACAAATTAATGTGTTCCTATCTTGCATACAGCATGAAATAGACCCCAAAAGTAAAATTAAAAGGAGATTTCAAGTGCACAAATATTTGAATACAAAATTACTGATGTGATCCCAAGGTTTTCAAGATTGAAAGGATTATAGGGGCCAGAACTAGGGAGCAGCGTGAACTCCGGAGCAGTCAACACGTGAACATGGGGAGCTGCCAGAATTGACTGGAGATGATGCAATGGACAAGACCACCCGTGCATCCTAAGCCCTCCAAACAGTCATCAAATTGAAAATCATGTTCAAAGAGATGTGACGCTTAACATGATGAGCCATGGACATCAATCACCGCAAGCCCAGCTGCTCCAGGGATGGCAGATATCAGGACGTGGGCCTGCAGACCCTGGTAAAAAATAAATGGCACAGTAGAGAGTTCAAAAGAAGAGACTAGAGAAGGAAAAACTGGAGGAAGATGAAGCTTCCTCCACAGTACGATCGGCCTCCCATGGGATGGAGTTCATCTCTTCATTCAGTCCAACCACCTGCTGTGATCAAAGAGTTCATTATAAGACGGATTATGCCAGGTTCACATGGAATTATAACAGCGACTAAAACGTGAGGACAGTATGCCACATCCACGGCTATTTATCCTTAACCTTCTCTCCTGAGTTTTCCCATTACAAAAATAATGATCTCTCTTGGCTTTGATATTTACAATGTGATATATTCGGGGCAAGACCAACAATACATGAATATGTCCAAGACGGAGGGGTTCTTATTAGTGAGTTGCAAGAGACAGATAAAGTTGGATGGGAATTCAGGGCCAGATCCTGAAGAGACTTAGAGAAAAAAAAGGAGGGGGTAGTTTGGCTTTTTCTCTGTAGCCTTCATAGAGGCCACTCACTGATTCTGAGCACAAGGCCATCTGAGCTAAGTGGTGTTAGAAGAAATTAACAGTGTGGCACACACAGCGTGGACAAGTGTGGGGAGAGCTAAGAGGTAGTATCCTAACTGGTTAGTAGTCTATCAGAATCCTGTATTGAGCCAGAGCAGACTGGAACTGAGAGCCCTGACCAAGATGGCGTCTGTAAGAACAGAAGGAAGAACACTGCAGAAAGCAAAGAATTGACAAGAGGGTCTAGTGGTGGTGGAAGGAGTTTGTAAATCTTGACGCCAAAAACTCTGCAACACCGAGCCAGAGGGCAAGTTCAACTGAAGTGCACGAAGATAAGCTCATGTTCCACTGGACTGAGCTGAGCTAGATGTGTGGCTGTCGGGGGGGTAGGGGGGATGGGAGCAGCCCAAGGCTGGGGGCTGCTCCATCCTTTTTAATCCGTGCTGTCTGGCCTCTCCCGTCCCACTTCTCGCTTCACAGGAGCACTCTGAGAGAGGCAAAGAAGGCCGGGCTCGGTGGCTCAGCCTGTAATCCCAGCACTTTGGAAAGCCGAGGCAAGAGGATTGTCTGAGCCTACAGGTTCGAGACCAGCCCGGGCAACTTGGTGAGACCTTGTCTCTACAGTAAATCAAAAAATTAGCCGGGCATGGTGGCACGTGCCTGTAGTTCCAGTTACTTGGAAGGCTGAGGCGGAAGGATCGCCTGAGCCCAGCAGGTGGAGGCTGCAGTGGCCCTGAGCGTGCCACTGCACTCCAACCTGGGTGACAGATCCCCCCACCCCACCCCAATTTCCCAGCTGAGTCAAAACCCAGCTGGCCCGGGGTTGGATGGAAGATTAAGGTGACGGAGTCGACCACACAGATATTCTAACACTGACTCCTTAGAAGGAAATTGAGAATTCATGGGCATCTCCCTAAGGAAAAGTAAAGTGAAATTGTGTCATTCTCAGCTACTCACATAATTAAATTAATGCAAAATTAAAACCAAAATGAAATATTCCTCTTCATGTTAGAAGTAGTTCACTTAACGTCATCCGTGTCATATTGGCTACCTCTGCAGCACATTATTAAGTGATTTGAAAGATTAATTTTAACACAGATCACAGTTTCAGTGGCCATTATGCCAGCATTAAGCAAATAAGCACACTGCCTCAGAAAGAAGCTTCTGGTTGCTGGGTAGAGGAAGGGACCAAATCTTGTCTTGCCACAGGTGAGACAATTGTGTTCCCATTCCTTACTTCTGTTTGCAGTGTGCGTGAGTCCTTTTTTTTTTTTTTTTTTTTGAGTCGGAGTCTCCCTCTGTTGCCCAGGAGGGCAGTGGCAAGCTACTCACAACCACTGCAGCCTCGACCTGCTGGGCTCAGTTGATCCTTCTGCTTTAGCCTTCCAAGTAGCTGGAACCACAAGCACATACCACCACATCTATAATATTTTATTTTTTTAATTTTTTTATTTATTGTAGAGACTGGGTCTCACCAAGTTACCCAGGCTGGTCTCGAACCCCTAGACTCAGGCAATCCTCTCGTCTCAGCCTCCCAAAGTGCTGAGATTGCAGGCTTGAGCTACCACGCCCAGCCTGTCTCTCTCTCTTTTTTTTTTTTTTTTTTGAGTTGGAGTCTCACTGTTACCCAGGCTGGAGTGCAGTGTCACACTCTTGGTCACAGCAACCTTGACCTGATGGGCTCAGGCGATCCTTCCACCTAAGCCTTCTAAGTAGAAGGAAACACAGACACACGCCACCAAGCCCGGCTAATTTTTTGATTTATTATAGAGGCGCGGTCTCACCAAATTGCCCAGGCTGGTCTCGAACTCTTGAGCTCAGGCGATCCTCTGGCCTCCACCACCCAAAGTGCTGGGATTACAGGCATGAGCGTCCCTGCCCAGCATATGTGAGTCTTTAGTTTCTGAAATACCAGGAGAGGATCTTTTTCAGGAAGTGAGAGCCTGAACTTGACAGACACACAGTCTCATCTAGAATGACAGCTAATGAGTTCCTAAACCACAAATATTCATCTCCACAATTTGCAATAATCGACCACGTGTATGTCAAGGCTTTCTAGACAGAAGGAACAGTAGCAGCGGTCTTCTGGCTCACGGCATTTTCCTCTAAACACAGATCCATAATCAAATGCTAAGAAAATGCAGGCCCTAAGCCCTGAAACAAAAATGTGAATGCAAACTGCCCGGGAGTCATGTTCTCCCAGGGCAGATGTGCGGAAATCTGGCTTGCATATGGAAATCTACTTCACTTGGCTTGCTTGAACCACATTATGCTAAAACAAAGGTCAATAACCTCTTTGACCCTGAGCTCTAAGCAGATAGAGGACTATCAGTAACAATGCCTTACACAAGCTGGCCTCAAATGGGAGGTGGGGGCAGAGATAGAGGAGGTGGATGGAGAAACAAAGAGGTTAGCGCCAGGGTCAACAAACGCCTTAAAGGGGCAGACAGGAAATATTTTAGGCTCTGTGGCCACATGGCCTCTGTTGCAAATACCTCACCCTGCAGCTGTAGTGCCAAGGCTGCCCGGGACAACAGACAGCCTGGGAGTGAATGGACGTGACTGTGTTCCAACGAAGCTGTATTGATGGACCGACACTGATCTTTTATTTTTCTTTTCCACCCAGGCTGGAGTACAGTGGCATGATCATGGCTCACCATGGCCTCAATCTCCTGGACTCAAGTGATCTTCCCACTGCAGCCTCTCCAGTAGCTGGAACTACAAGCGCACGCCCACAACACTTGGTTAATATTTTGATTTTTGCGGGGGGGAGGTAAAGACTAGGTCTCCCTATGTTGCCCAGGCTGGTCTTGAACTCCTGGGCTCAAGTGATCCTCCCACCTCCGCCTCCCAAAGTGCTGGAATTAAAGGTGTGAGCCACTGCACTCAATGGAAACTTAAATTTTAGGTAATTTTCACATCTCATAAAATACTATTCATCCCTCCTTCTCTCCGCCCCCCTTTTTTAAACCATTTACAAATATAAAAACCAGCTTGGTGCAGTGGCTCATATCTGTAATCCCACCACTTTGGGACGCCAAGGTGAGGGCATCCTTGAGGCCAGGAGTGCAAGGCTAACCTGGGCAACATAGCAAGATCCCATCTCTACAAAATAATAAAATAAGTAAATAAAAAATATGAAAGCCATTCTTTGCTCACCAACTGTACAATATCAGACAAGAAGCTAGACTTGGCCCAATGGTTTGCAGACCCCCAAATTAGAGCATCCATTTTCCAAGCTTGAACATGACTCAATCACATGACAATGAGATTAAAACACAAATTCTTGGTCGCTATCCCCAGAGATCCTGATCTCCTAAGACTGGAGCTAGCCTAACCATATTCATTTCTTTCTTTCTTCCTTTCTTTCTTTCTTCCTTTCTTTCTTTCTTTCTTTCTTTCTTTCCTTCTTTCTTTCTTTCTTTCTTTCTTTCTTTCTTTCTTTCTTTCCTTTCGCCTCAGCCTTTCAAGTAGCTGAGACACGCCACCATGCCTAGCTAATTTTTTTGATTCATTGTAGAGACAAGGTCTCGCCATGCTGCCAAGCTGATCTCAAACCCCTGGGCTCAGGCAATGCTCTCCTGTCAGCCTCCCAAAGTGCTGGGATTACAGGCCATGGCGCCAGGCAACATGTGTTTCCTACAAGTTCCCAGGGGATACTGATGCTGCCAGGACCACACATGGAGAACCGTGACTTAGAGACAAAGCAACAAGAAGAAGGGAGAAGAGAGGTGCCCATGTAGACCAGGACAGGCCAGCAGGGATCATGACGTCACTTACCTAAAGCCTATATGAGTACAGAAATTAAGCAGGAAATGAACATAACAAGGTTTCAATAATCAATAAATATCTTGTCTGCCTCTGCCTGGAAAGTTCTAGCATCAGATATCTCTTCCCACTCAAATGATGCCTTCTCTGAGGCCTATTGCCCCAACACTTTTTTTTTTTTTGAGTCGGAGTCTCAAACTGGAGTACAGTGGCATGCTCACGGCCACTGCAGCCTCGACACTCTGAGCTCAGGCAAGCCTTCCGCCTCAGCCTTCCAAGTAGCTGGAACCACCGGCCTGCGTCACTACACCCAGCTAATTTTATTATTATTATTGTAGAGATGAAGTCTTTCCAAGTTGCCTAGGCTGTTCTCCAATCCCTGGACTCAGGCAATCCTCTCACCTCCACCTCCCAAAGTTCTGGGATGACAGGCATGAGCCAGTGCACCCAGCCCAGCACCTTTTAAGATAGTGACCTACTCTCATTCTCCCTTATTATCAGCAGATGTCGCTTCTAACACAGTGTCATTTACCTAATTATTATGTTGACAGTTTATTCTCTGCTCCCCCTCCCCCATCACCGGGTGCAGTGACTCACACCTGTAATCCCAGGACATGGGGAGGTCCAGGTGAGAGGATTATCTGAGCCCAGGGGTTTGAGACCAGTCTGGGCAATTTAGCAAGACCTCATCTCTACCATAAATCAAAAAATTAGCCAGGCGCGGTAGCATGTGCCTATAGTTCCAGCTACTTGGAAGTCTGAGACGGAAGGATCACCACTACCAGCAGTTCGAGGCTGCGGTGGCCACGAATGTGCCACTGCACTCCAGCCTGGGCAACTGAGTGAGACTCCAACTCAAAAACATAAACAAAAAACAAACCAAAAAGAAAAAAATGATTGTAAATGGAGCTACTGATATCTCAGGTCATATTTTTTTTTAATCTATTACAACATAACCATGTAAATGAGACTAAACTGTTTTTTGCCAAATACAAGTATGTTTTTTCCCTAATTTGACCCTTTCTCCGAATAAAAACTATTGCCATAAAACCTCCACACATTGCTTAAAACATTACAAAACTGTCAGATCGCAGCTGTGATCCCATCATCTCCAAGGAGCACACCCACATACCTCCATCAGGATATGCTTAGTCCAAACCTGCATTCCTAGGAAGTTGCTTATAGACCACAGTGTTGCATTTAAAACTAAATCAAGCTACCACCAAGAGGCACTAACTTTCCCAAAAGGCACACTCTTATACCTTTGACTTACATGTTATTTATACAAACACATTTACCTTTTAAATAATGTTCCTGCCTCAGGTGATAAGTTTGTAAATTACCTTCAAGGAAGAATTGACTAAAAAAAAGCATAATAGCAAACTCTAGCATCCTTTGGTCTTTCCCTGGCTTGGTTTCCTGTTAATTCTGGTTAGTAGTGGGTGTGCTTTATAAACTGATGAGGGAGTTGTGTTTACTTGGCTATTAACCTATCAGCTGCTAAAGAAATGGAGGGAACCCCTTGGAAAAACACAAACAGCTCAAAATTCCAATGAAGCGTTACACTCCAAATACCAATTTATTTATTTTAAAGGGACCTCTGGCTGCCAGTTACTTTATATATGATAGTGGCCCCATTCTGGAATGCTTGGCTATTGGAAAAAAACTTAATTACAACTTCCACGATTTCATATTGTTTGGACCTGGTAGAGCTGTTTCTTTATCACCCAGAGAGATTTCATTAAAAACAGCTTGCATTGTATAAACATAAATAAACGGCTCGTCCTCAGAGTTGATTCACTCTGACACAGAAGGATGAAAAAGCCTGTTCATGACAGCTATGGTACAGACACACATGAGCATTTAGCCAAATGCTTGTTCAGAGAGGGCATTATTATCAATCTCAGAGTAGTAAAACTCCCTCCGTCTGGATAACTCAAGTAATGAGTAACTTGAAAGAGTTTATTTCCCTCCAATTCTTGTCGGGGAGACTGCAGAATTCTTTTTTTTTTTTTTTTTTTTTTTTTTTTTTTT
>NW_007059796.1:23094-26387 GCF_000164805.1 Carlito syrichta
TTTTTTTTTTTAGTTGGAGTCTCACTCTGTCACCCAGGCTGGAGTGCAGTGGCACAACCACGGCCACTGCAGCCTCAACCTGCTGGTCTCCAGCGATCCTTCCGCCTCAGCCCTACAAGTAGCTGGAACTACAGGCATGCACCACAACGCTTGGCTAATTTTTTATACTTATTGTAGAGATGAGGTCTCACCAAGTCGCCCAGGCTGGTCTCGAATCCCTAAGCTCAGGCAATCCTCTCACCTCGGCCTCCCAAAATGCTGGGATTATAGGTGTGAGCCACCACAGCGCTGGGCCGAATTCTTTTTTTTTTTATAACCTTATTTTATCACAGAGATATAGGGTACTAAAAAAGTCCGTATTAGGTACATAAATCAGGTGAAGTTTGTGAAATTTAGGCCTCCAACTGGTCCTCACTCTCTCTAGTTTAGGACCAGGTATCCTTTTACTGTATATGAAGGGTGCAGGAAGCGACCAGAGGGGCGGCTCCCAAATGGCACCGATACACCGGACAACAAAGGCCCTCGGTCCGGCCTCTGCGAGCACAATTCCCCGCGCGCGAATTTCAAACCTTCCCGCTGGCAAATTTCAAACTTGCAAGCCTCCAATCAGCAGCCAGCTTTGTTATGCGTCCAATAGGACCATAACATGGCATTGGCCCCACCCTACTCCCATGCAGCTCCTCCAATAGGAGCATAGCACGGCCCCTTCCGGCCCCTGTCAGGCTGGTAAATACAGCCCTCTCCCGCAACTCGCGCTCTCTCGGTCTCTCTTTCTCTCTCTCTCTGCTGCTCTCTTCCCGCCTCTCTCCCCGCCTCTCTCCCACTTCCTCTCTGCTCTCTTACTCTCTCTTTCTCTCTCTCTTTTTCTTTCTTCCCGTTACAGATCCCCTCTGTAACAGCCACTTTAATAAATCGTTTGGTCCTGGCCGGGTGTGGAGTCATTACTGGCACCGAACTTCTTTCAGTATACCCTTTTACATGCCCTCCCCTGGCAGGGTCCCGCAACTATCGATCCCTCCCTTATGCTACTGTAATTAATGTTCAGGGCCCACTTATGTGTGAGACCATGTGGTATTCAGTTCTTTGTTTCTGCGACAGATCACTAAGTGTGATGGTCACCAACACCGTCCAATTTATTGTGAAGTTCATGATTCTGTTCTTTATGGCTGCATAATACTCCATCTTATATGTGTATCGTTTTCTTTTTTCTTTTTTTTTTTCTTTGTTTTGAGCCAGAGTCTCACTCTGAGCCCTGCTGGGCTCAGGCAATCCTTCTGCCTCAGTCTTCCAAGTAGCTAGAGCCACAAGCGTGTGCCACCATGCCCAGTTAATTTTTTTTTTATTTATTTATTGTAGAGACAAGGTCTAGCCATGTTGTTCAGGCTGGTCTCGAACTCCTGAACTCAGACAAACCTCTCACCTCTGCCTCCCAAAATGCTGGGATGACAGGTGTGAGCCACCACACCCAGCCTCACATTTTCTTGACCCACTCCACTTTCGATGGGCAGTAGGGTTGGCTCCGTGCTTTTGCTATTGTGAATAGTGCAGCAACAAATCCAGGATCTACAAGGAACTCAAAGGAGTCGAAAGGAAAAAAACAAACAGCCCTGTTAAAAAGTGAGCAAAGGACATGAACAGACATGTCTCAAAAGAAGACATACGAGCAGACAACAGATACATGCAAAAATGTTCAGCCTCACTAATCATTAGAGAAATGCAAATCAAAACCACATTGAGATACCACCAAATGCCAGCAAGGATGGCCATCATTAACAAATCAAAAAACAACAGGTGCTGGCATTGTTCCGAATTGAAAAAGAGACACTTCTTCACTGCTGGTGGGAGTACAGACTAGTACAACCTCTATGGAAAGCAGGGTGGCAATTTTTTTTTTTTTGAGTCAGTGTCTCACTCTGTCTACCAGGCTGGAGTGCAGCCTCAACCTGCAGGACTCAGGTGATCCTTCCGCCTCAGCCTTCTAAGAAGCTGGAACTACAGGCAAACACCACAATGCCCAGCTAATTTTTTGATTTATTGTAGAGATGAGGTCTTGTCAAGTTGCCCAGGCTGGTCTCGAACCTGCGGGCTCAGGCAATCCTCCCACCTCAGCCTCTCAAAGTGCTGGGATTATAGGCATGAGCCATAGCGCCCAGCCTATGGCAATTTCTCAAAGAACTAGAAATCAACCTTCCATATCACCCAGCAATCCCCCCATAAATCGTTCTGCAGAATTCTTTAGAGTTGAGTACTTCCTCTACTAGGAGACCTGGAATAAATGCCACAGGTAGGTGTAGACTACTTAAGTAACCATAAACTGAGTTAAAGTTCTCTTGGGAGTTGGTTATGTATGTATGTATGTATTTATTTCAGTTGGAGTCTCACTCTGTCGCCCAGGCTGGAGTGCAGCGGCACGCTCACGGCCACTGCAGACTCAAACTGCTGGGCTCAGACTATCCTTCCATCTCAATCTTCCAAGTAGCTGGAACTACAAGCATGCTCAGGCAATCTTTACACCTCTGCCTTTTAAAGTGCTGGAATTACAGGCGTGAGCCACTGCACCCGGCTAACATATTCTTTATATATACATATATTCTTTTATCTCCTCTCTCCTTGCTTCTAGAGTTTACTTCCTGTTCTCTCCCATCTCTCACCTATATGGACTCTACATGAATATTTGATAGGGTTCTCAGTTTTGATCAAATAAGTAGAATGAGGGTGAGAACTCGGTTATAATCCTTGCAAATATCGTTCTGTTGTGTAAATTAGTTAAATCCAGGTCTCAATTTCCTTTCCTATAAAATGTATAGGCAATAGACCAGGCACGGTGGCTCAAGCCTGTAATCCCAGCACTTTGGGAGGCAAAGACGAGAGGAATGCCTGAGCTCAGGAGTTCGAGACCAGTCTGGGCAACATGGAGAGACCAGCTACTTAGAAGGCTGGGGCAGAAGGATCGCCTGAACCCAGCAGGTCGAGACTGTGGTGGCCGTGAGCATGCCACTGCACTCCAGCCTGGGCGACAGAGTAAGACTCTACAATAAATCAAAAAATTAGCCAGGCTCGGTGGCTCAGCCTGTAATCCCGCGCCTTTGGGAGGCTGAGGTGAGTGGATTGCCTGAGCCCGCGGGTTCGAGACCTGCCTGGGCAACTTGGCAAGACCTCATCTCTACAATAAATCAAAAATTAGCCAGGCATGGTAGCACACAGCAGTAATTCCAGCTACTTGGATCGCCAGGGCCTAGCAGGTCGAGGCTGCGGTGACCCGGAGCGGCCACTGCACTCCAGTCTGGGCGACA
>NW_007059797.1:0-2249 GCF_000164805.1 Carlito syrichta
GCGGGGGGCGGCGCGCAGGAGTCGGGCCTGGGCGGGGCGGGGCATCTGCTTCAGCTGGTAAGCGGGGGCGGCAAGGGCGACACTGCGGACTGAGCCTCGGGCAGGGCTGCGCGGGGGCCGGCGCGGCACAGGGCGGGGGTGCCCAAGCCACCTCCAAGGGCCAGGAGCTGCTGGCGTCACCCACCAAGGTGTCCCCTCAACCTGTCCTGCGGGCACCGTGGCAAGTCTCAGCACAGGACTGTCCACTCCCTAGGCCTCCCCTCCTGCACGGATGGTCCTGAAAGCTTAGGGACGGGACCCAGGAAGGCCCAAGAAATAGAACCAGGGGTTGTGGGGAGCCGGGTTGCGGCGTCAGGAAGCCCAGGCAGCGGGGCCAAGAGCCGTCATTGGGATCCCCGTGAGTCCCGCCACAGCAGCACCCGAGGCTTGGGTGCATGACAGCTCCCGTCCCTGCCAGGTCGGAACCTGGACCCTGGATTTGGTTTTTAAAAAGCGTTTAAATGACAACACCCTCGGTTGTGGAGTCCCAGGGGCTTCTGCTCTGTCCACCGCGAGGCCGGAGGGCCATCCCGTCCCCGCCTCCAAGACAGGCCCTTCGAGCTCCGGGTGTCTGGCCTGGGCCTTGAGTCCAGCCCGCTGGGGAGCTAGGGGTAAAAATACAAAAACGAGTCATCCGGACAGTGGTGAGGGGCGATGAGGGGAGGGGCCCAGGAGGCCTGACAGCCAAGGCCTGGCAGTCTGCTTGAAAACCTCTAGAAACGTAACAAGAACTAAGGAAAGCCAACGATATAAACAGTCTTCAGTGGGCGAGCGTTCACATCACACGGCAGCCTCTCGAGGTGGTCCTGGGGTCTCCCTGGAAGGAAGGAGGACGCGGTCAGGGCCGGTGAGGCCCACGCACAGCTGCCACCCCAGCAGGAACGGCCGGCGTGGCTGGGGTGAACACCCAGGAAACGCCCACGGGGACAGGTCAGTGGGTCCCACCACCCGCCTCCACCCTGTGAGCTACACGTTACACTCTTCTCACACCCAGAGGGCTCTCCCGAGGCACGCTCCATCCTCACCTGTCCCCAAGGTCATCGTTCAGTGACCGCGCCCTGGCCTGGTGCAGGGCGTGCTTGGAGCCTGGGCTGGCACAACGGGAGACGCCCCAGGGCTCCCGACTCCCCGGTTCCCAGGCTGACAACCCACACGACCGCAGGACCAGCTCTCACCCGTGGCCTGTGGCCAGGAGCCACGGGGCCTGCAGGCCAGCCAGGCCCCGGTGCCAGCCTCGCCCCAGCCATGGTGGCCAGAGCGAGCGCCTGCCAGGGCTGCAGCGAGCCCAGCATGCGCACGGATGTGTGTGTGGCGTTCACGCGTGTGCCCAGCCACGTGCCCAGGCCCCACCACAAGGCCCACCTGCTGGAGGAAAACATTCTCCTCCTGGAACTCGGCCTCCTCCTCGTCCTCCTCCCCGTCCTCGATCTCCCGTGCCCCTGAGGACTGCTTCACGGTGCGCACGGCCACTTCCTGGGTGAGACGAGAGCCGACACTCACCCCGAAGCCCGCGGCAACACCCATCAGGCGCCGAATGACCACGGCCTCCCATGAGGCCCGGAGCTGCCCGCCCAGCGCGCACCCACCTCGCCGTCGGCGTTGACCAGGACGGTGCGGAAACTCTCACCCGTGCCCCAGCTGCTCTGGCTCTTCCACACGAGCGTCGCGGGCGGGCTGTGGGCCACCCCTGCGCCTGCCGCCCACACCTGGGGACCCGAGAGCAGCCACGTCAGCGTCACAGCCCCAGCCATGGCCCGACCCCACAGGCCCCTTCAGCGCCCCCGCACTTGACCCCTCGGCTCCAGGCTGGCCAGCCCAGGGCCGACGATCCGAGGTGCAGCGGAGACCCAGGCTCCACAGCCCAGGGCGCGCCACAAACAGGCTGAGCCGGGGCCTGAAGCCCGCAGGGCCAGGGTGTGGCGCCCTCGGCTGGGACACGCCGCAGGCCAGGATGCACACCCTGGCACGGCTGAGCCTGGGCCCTCGGCGCCCGCCCCTGTCAGTGGCCTCCCTCCCCAGACCCGGCCCGCCATCCGGCCCACCACCTACCGTGACCGTCTGGCCGGCCCGCAGGACGTACTTGGGCGTGAACTTGTAGGCGAGCTCGGTCCCCTCCAGGATCTGCCGCTTGATCCTCCAGTTCCCCAGAGACTGGTCCTGGAAGGGCAGCACCGTGACCCTCGCCCGCCCCTAACCGGCCGCCCGCCCCA
>NW_007059797.1:2374-8138 GCF_000164805.1 Carlito syrichta
CTTGGCCTGGTAGGTCTGCTCCAGCTCCTGCCGGTACAGCCGCACTTGCTCGGCGTGCTGGTCACGCAGCTCCGCCAGCGCCTGCGCCATCTTGGCGTCGTGCTCCTGCTGCCGGCTGCTGTCCACCTCCACCAGGCGCCGCTCGTGCCGCCGCCGCGTCTCCCGCACCTCCTGGGGACAAAGCCTCGGTCACCCCGCGAGGAGGGGGTCAGAGGGCGCCAGGCTTGAGGAGGGCCAGAGGGCGCCCACGGGACCCTCAGGCGCTGCCTGGCTGCTGTGCACAAGCCAGCCCCCGACGCGCTTCACCGTGCCACGTGGCACACCACGGGGGATGGACGCAACTCGGCCACGAGGGAGGCGGTGGCTCTGACACAGGCCGCAGCGTGGAGGGACCCTGACGTCACGCGCCATGAGAGCCAGACACGCAACGACACACGGGGCGACTGGGCCTGTGAACGTCCGCAACAGGCCGGTCCACAAGCAGGGGGTGGATCTTGGGCCCGGGGGCTGGGGGTGGGGAGTGATGGGAGGCGGCTTCCTTTTGGGGGTGAGGAATGTTCCAGAACCAGAGGCAGCGGCTGCACGGCCCTGTGGAGGCCCTACTCATGCTAAAGCATAGCTTTCAGACGGTGTGCTTCACGGTGTGGGAATCACATCTCACAAAAGCTGTGAGTTTAAAAGAGTAGCCGGGCGCGGGGATGCCCGTGGTCCCAGCTGCCAGGGAGGCTGAGACGGGAGGATCACCAGCTTGGACCAGGAGACCCCGACACAAATAGAAAAATGTAAGACAAATAAATGAATGAACGAGTATAAATCACCGGTGCTGTCACCCCTCAGCCAGACAGGGATGCCCCCCAGGACACGAGGCACAAGCCACAGGGTGGCTGGCCAGACACGCAGTGACCTCGCGGGGCGCAGCGCACGGGAGGCAGCGTCGGTGTCTGACCCGCCGGCCTCCGCCTGGGCGGCAAGGCCGTGTGACCAGCTGCTCCCGAGGGAGCCGGGCATCCGTCTCCGCGTGGCCGTTGCACATGCACAACCAACCCCGGAGGTGTGCCCACCTTCGGGACGCCCCCCACAGGCCTCTGCCCGGCTCCCTGGTCCGGCGCCCTCCAAGAGCACGGGGCAGCCTTCGGGGGAGTCTTCGAGGGTCCCCGCACAGGCCTCTGCCCAGCTCCCCCCAGGAGTTCCTTCAAGGGCGTGGGGGTCTTCACGGGTCCCCTTGAGGGCATCTTCGCGGGGCTGCCGGCAGGCCCCCTCCCGGGTCTCTCAGACCCCCTTGTGGGCGTCCTCGCAGGGTCCCACCCAGTCTTGGTCCCCACAGGAGCCTCCGAGGCTCCCTCGTGGGCGCCCTTCTAATCCCCCACAGCTCCCCTCACGGCCTCCTTCCCATCCTGGTCTCACTGAGCGCCTGGCTCCTCCTAGCCTCGAGAGCAGGAGATGGCTGGCTCCCACATTCCGCACTGCTGTGACAGCACAAGGGCTTCTGTGACAGATGCGGCCCCCAAGGGCCCGGCCACACCTTCACCGGAGGAGCCGGAGGCCCAGCTGCGAAGAGGATGCAGGTGGGAGCAGCCACTAGAGAGGGGCGAAGGCTCAGCCCGGCCCGGAAGCTGGCCCAGCAGGTGTGTCCAGCTCTGATCACAGAAAGTCACTCTGGGACCGCTCTGATCTGGAAAGTCACTCTGAGCTGTCCAGATGGGCTGTGACCCCAACGGCAAGTGTCCTCGCGAAACACGGACGAGGCCGGGACAGAGTCACGTGGCCACAGGCCCAGCTGCCCAAAGCCCAGGAGCAGGGGCAGACGGCCTCCCCAGACCCCCTGCCCTCCAGCGCGGCTCCCACCTCCTCGAACACGCTCCGGCGGAAGTCTAGCTCCTCCTGGAGGCTCTGGCAGCGGTTCTCCAGGTCCACCCGCATCAGCGTCTCCTTCTCCAGCTGCTGCTTGGCCACCACGTGCCCGTCCTCGGCCTGCGGGCGGACGGCAGCTGAGCAGCCTGTGGTGGCGGCACGCGCCGTGGGTTCCCTAGGCCCCGCCTACCTTGGCCAGCTGGGCCCGCAGCTCCGAGGCCTCACTCTCCAGGCCGCGCTTGTCACTGAGGGCAGCCGCCAGCTCCGCCTCGCTCCGGTGGAACAGCGACTCCAGGTCCTTCACGCGACTCTGGGCCACCGTGAGCTCACCCTCGCGCTTCTTGGCACTGGAAGGCAGGGGTGGGCGGTCAACGATCGCGTGGGGCCACTCCGCCCACGGGCAAGGGCACCAGGCCAGGTGGAGGCTGCCGGGTCTCCGCGGCCTGTGTGCACGAAGGGGCCGGCCGCCTCCAGCGCGGCCCCCGTGCCTGGCAGAGGCGCCCCCTTCACATCCAAGCTGCAGCCTCAGAGCCCGGCAGGCGGCAAGCGCAAGGGCTCGCCACGGCCTCACGGCACGGGCATCCGCGAGCGCGCCATGTGGGACGCAGGGGCGCTAGCTGCCCGGACCCAGTGCCAGCCCAGGAGTCCCAGGAGAGCCCCGGGCCTGCCGTGGACCTGCACTCCCGGACGCACCCAGTGCCGCCACCCCGGTCTCCTGCCACACGCTGGCAATGACACTGTC
Source organism: Carlito syrichta (assembly GCF_000164805.1). Lineage (NCBI taxonomy): Eukaryota > Metazoa > Chordata > Mammalia > Primates > Tarsiidae > Carlito > Carlito syrichta. The sequence goes on from NW_007059797.1 coordinate 4,968, forward strand.
TGAACCCACAAATGCCAGCACCGGCCCAGCTCCGAGCGCTTGTCAACCTCATGTGCAGCCCTGGGGGTGGAGGCTCACCCCGGCCCAAGGAACCCCCCGTGTCCTCCAGCCGGAGCATCCTCTGGGGTGGGGGCCGTGTCCCGGCTCCGCCCCCCACGCCAGGAGCACCCCTGGCGTGACACCCGCCCGTCCTCAGGCATCGCCCCATCCCCTCGGGCTGAGGCCCATCGGTGGAACAGGCCACACAGCGGGGCTGCTGGGCCGTGGGGACCCGCTCCCAAGGGGCTGGGGCCAGAGACGAGGGAGACACGGGTGGGGCGGGGCAGGACGAGAGGGGGCGAGAGGCCCTCGCCTGGGCGGCCTTCGACGCGGCCTCAAGGCCCCCCGAGGTATCTGGCCCCAGCCCAGGGGGCCACCTCCCCCTGCTGCCGGTGCCTTCCTACCCAGCCCGGTAAGTGGCCACGTCAGCGTCTGCTTCCAGTCCGGTGTGGACGAGGGGCTGCCCTGCTGGGCTCCCAGCACCAGAGCACAGGACAGGGAGGTGTGGCCTGGCCGGGGTCCCACTTGACCCCGGGTGCCCCAGTGCACGGGTTCCTTGGTCGGGGTCGACACCAAGCAGAGCATGTCCTGCCTGGCGCCCTGTGGACATGCAGCTGGCTGTGTCCCTTCCCGCCTGGCCAGGGCTGCGGAGGGCACCACACCCGGAGACCTGGAATCACCGCTCAAGTGTGAAGGCCAGAGAGCAGTCGCCAAGCGTGTCCCCAGGCCCGGGGACACCGAGCTCGACGGCCAGGCTTGGGGCGCAGATGCCGCACGCCCGAGCTTCCGCGCACGGACAGACCCTTCCACCCAAGAGCTGTGAGCCCTTGCAGAGGCTTGGGGGCCTGGAACCACAGGACAACCGCAGCTGGGCGCCAGCAACACGGAAGCACCACCCTCATGCTGGGGAGGCATCAGACACCCGTCAGGGAGGCCTGCACGGGCCTGGATTGAACGGGGGCAGAGCATGGGAGGGCACGGGGCAGTCCCCGAGAACAAGGGCGCCCCCGGCCAAGGGGAAGCGATGCCCAGGCCCCAGGCTGTGGAGGGCCGGGCAGCCTCGGGTCGGCGCAGAGCCCAGGTGGGTGGGGCAGAGACCCAGGGAGCCCGGGGACCCCACAGCCCCAGCAAGGATGGTGACTCCACATGGCCTCACCTCCAGCCCCGGTCCTGCAGAGCACCCGGCCCAGAGAGCAGGGCCGGGCGAGGCCTCAGCGCCCCTCCCGGGGTGCCAGGCTCCCCTGCCCCCGCCCCGCAGTGCGCACACCGCTCCTGGGAGCTGTGGGGGGATCGGCTCGGGGCCGCCGTGGAGCACCCGCGTTTCAGCCCACACAGGGTGTGGCCATAAATGTGTTCAGAAAAGCACCAGCTGCACCGCTGGGAGGGTGGCCGGCCAGACCCAAGCGGGGAGGGGGCAGCTGGAGGGGCCCCTGGGAGCCGCACGCGGGGCAGGCACGGTGGTGGACTTCTGATGACCGGAAGTCGAGGGGAGAAGCCACAACCCGGTCCACCACTGTCGTCCGCGAATGACTCGGTGTCGTGTCGTCGTGCTGACACCCGCTGCCCAGTCAACACCATCACCCGCAGACGACCTTGGGGCTCCGTGATTACACCAGCACTGGGGAGCTGTCCCCGACAGACCTGCCTGTTCCACGCAGGCAGGCCCTGGAGACGGACAGCCCGGAGTGGCGGCCACTCAGGCCGGAGCACCGGCGGGACCAGCGGGCGGGGTGCCAGATGGGGCCACCCACCCCAGGCACAGGGCCTGCCACCGGATCCCTGGTCATGACTCTGGCCACATTCCAGTGTGGGAGGCCGCGGCGTCCCCCGACCCTGCCCTGGGAGGTCTGAGACTCTCATGCCACGGGGGGGAGCCCCGCTCTAGGGCGAGCCTGAGTCAAGTCGGCCCCTGCCAGGTTCCCCAGGCCCTCGGCGGACACCCCCTTCGTGCTTCCTGCTGTTTCACCGCCTGCCCGCCATGCCCGCATCAGAAGCGGCGAGCATCTCTGAAGGACACGGATGTCACGCAGAGGGACTTCACAGCAACAGCGGGGCAGCCCGGTCACACACCTGGACGTGGGAGTGTCCTGGCCACGAGGCCGGGGAGCCCTGGCACAAAGGACGTCTGACAGCAAGGGCACGTGCACGATGGCCCCCGATCGAAAGTGTCTCCCGTCCACGGGGCGTCACCGGGCTTGGGTAAGAGTTGGTGTGTGTGCACGTGTTGGTGTGTGTATACGTGTCCTGGCATGTGCGCGTGCACAGAGGAACAGGCCGGGTCCCCCAGGGCAGCTCTCGCTGCCAAGCCTCACGGGGACTTCACTGTCGCTTAAGCGCCTCCAGGTCCCGCTTTCCGGACGGTGAGTATCGACGGGGTTCACAAGCAGGACCGAAGTGCCCTGGCAGCCGCTGAGTCACACGCGAGCCCCAGGAGCCCTCTGCACGGCCCAGCACCCCACCCCCGTGTGCACCGTGGTCCCGGGTCAGGCGACACCATGTCCAGACGTGACCGCTCACCTCTTGTTGACCTCGTCCAGCTCGGCCCTCAGTTTCCCCATTTCGATCTGCAGCCGGGCGCGCTCCCGGGCCGTCTCATCCAGAACTCTCCGGGCGTCGGCCAGCTCCGACTCGTACAGCGCCTTGATGCCGCTGACCTGGGGGACATGCCACCATCAACAGGAGCCCCTGCCCTCGGGAAGGCCTTCCCCGCAGAGCCCCTGCCCACAAAGAGATTCTTCCTAGGGTGGCGGCCGCCAGGCAGCCACTCGTCCCCTGACGCTGCCCAGACCCCCGGGGCTGGTGCCAGCCGGTGCCGGGACCGCTCACATCCCTGGCTCCCCCGTCAAGCCCCACTCGCCGCAAACCGCGCCAGGCGCTGGAGCCCGAAGCCCAGATTCAGCCGGGTACCAAGCCTGTCCCCCCACCAGGTCCCCCACCGGGGCCTCAGTCCAGCCACATCCGGATGAGCCCCCAGCCTCAGCCACAGCCACGCTGCCCGGCCATTAGGTATGTTTTTCACGCTCCCAGTTTCCAGAATCGGAAAATGGGGGGAGCCTCCCATCGAGGGTCTCCCCGGGCCCCTGGGCCGGAGCCTTCTCTGGGGGCGTCCTGGGCGCCGTGGTGCTGAGCGGC
>NW_007059797.1:9491-10632 GCF_000164805.1 Carlito syrichta
AAAAAAAAAAAAAAAAAAAGGGCCACTTGGTTTTTTTTTTGTTGAAAGAGACAGGGTCTCACTCTGTTGTCCAGTGGCATGATCACAGCTCACAACAGCCTCGGCTCAGCTGATCCTCCCACCTCAGCCTCTTGAGTAGCTGGGACTATGGTCAGCTAATTTTATTATTTTTTTGTAGAGATGAGGTCTCACTATGTTGCCTAAGCTGGTCTGGTCTCAAAATCCTGGGCTCAAGAAATCCTCCTGCCTCGGCCTCCCAAAGTGCTAGAATTACAAGCACGAGCCACCGCACCCGACCTCTGTTTGGTTTTAATAAGGCCTGTACCCACAGCCAGGTCCACAAACTCTGGCTCCAGGCCAGCTCCACCAATGGTTCTGTCCAGTCTGCCTGCCCAAGATGTTTTTTACATTTTTTAAAGTCTGGGAAAAGAGGAGAAAAAGAAAAAGACACTTTGTGACAGGTTAGCTCTCTGATCTTAGGATTCTGTGAGTACAAAGCTCCACCGGCTCACTCCCCATCTGCCCCATGTCGCTTGAGGTCACTCATTCACTCCGAGTCGCTTAAGGCCACCTTGTTGCCAACCCCCTCCCGCCCCGCCCCAGGCACAGCCGGGGGCCTGTCCTGGCTGCCTTTTCCCACCGTCTCGGGCACTGTGGCGGGCTGAAGGTTCTGGGGAGCCTCTCACAAAGACCTTTCCGGCCCCCACCCCGAGCACAGTCCCGTGCCTGTGGGACGGCTGGGGCTTCTGCTCCGACTTCCGAGGTCCCAGCACACGTGCTGCCCGCGTTGCCTGGGGGTTCAGACGCCCCGGGGCGGCCTCCAGGGACCCTGCAGGCACTGTGTGGCCCAGGCAGTCAGAAGATGCCGCTGGGGACAAAATCGCCGGAGAAGACAGCCCTGCAGGAGTAGCCCGGACGGCGCTGGGTCCCAGGGCTGCTCCCTCCTGAAGCCGCAGCGGGCAGCCACCAGACACGGGGGCCGGGGCAGCCAGGGCCGGGTTTCTTCCCGCAGGAACCCAACACTGGGAGGCTCCCGGTGCCAGCCTCGAGCACACCCGGGCAGGCCACCCTCCCTCCCAGCACCCAGGATCGCACCCACACCACCCGCTGCCGGCACCCGCCGCGCCTTCCCTGACAGCCC
>NW_007059797.1:11340-12860 GCF_000164805.1 Carlito syrichta
CAGACAGCTCCAAGAGGCGGGTTGACAGGAGGCTGAAGGCTGAGGCCCAGGGGTCAGGGCAGCAGAGGCCCCTCCCCTCCCCGCCCGCTGTCCCACCCAGTGGAGGTGCAGGGCCACGAATCGAGCCCAGCTTTGGGGGACCGGGACCCCAGGTCGCACCCAAGCAGCAGGTGCACCCCCCTACCCAACCCTGGAGACCTGCGTGGACTTGCTGTGGCCAGGAGGGTCAGGTTGGCCGCCAGGGCCCTCAACCGGGTGCATCTCCCAGGCCCCCAGACTCCCTGCGGGGCAGGCTTTCCCAGCCCCCTCTCGCTTGGTCTGCACCCCAGACTTCCTGCTGCCCCCCACCCACAGTCCCTGGGACGGGAAACCGGCCACCTGTGTCCCTGGGCTGATTCTCCCTGGGGATGCCCCAGGCATCAGAGCACTCCCTAGGCCCCCACCCCAGTGAAGCCACCGACAGCCCTGGTCTCATCAAGGGACCCTCTGAAGTTCCACGGAGAACTGAGACCCCAGGGACCCCCAAAGATCCTCCATACCCCTGAGAGGGCCTCAGCCCCCAGGCTCCTTCAAGACCAGAGACCCCCAAATTCCCCAAATACATCCATCCCTGGAGACTTCTGAACTCTCTTGGGGGGGGGTCCACTGTCTCAGCCCCCCAATCAGAGGGATCCCCGGAATCTCCTTAGGACCCTCTGAGACAAGACACATGGGAAACTGAATCCTGATAGTCAGGGGCCTCCATACTCCCGGGAACCCCTTTGGATATGGCCCCCGAGTTTGCAGCGTTCACACAGGGGACCCCTCTGCACCCTCACTCGGGAAACTGAAGGTCTCCTCCGATCCCTCCGTGGGCGAGGCCAGCCCACCTGCACCCCTGGAGGTCCCCAGGAGGACAGAACCTGCCCAGCCTGCACCCCTGGCTCTGGGGTTCCCCTGACCCCCTGGAGAGCCCCCCAGAAGCCACCTGTCTTCAGGGGTCCCCGAGATCGCAGACCCTTTGTTGGGCAGGTCCTGCCTGGTGTGCTTCCCTAAGTCAGGGTTCCCCGGAACCCCCCTGGACACCCCCCCCAGAGAGAGCCGTCTGATCCCGTCTGCACCCACTCAGGAGACCCGACCTCGATGGACCCCTCGGTGGGCGGGGCCAGCCCAATCCACATCATCGTTCAGAGGACCCCCCCCAGAACAGGTCCGCGTGGTGGGCGGGGCCTCCCCAGCCCCCGGGAGAACAAGGCCGCTCCGTCTGCACCCTCCCCCTTCGGGGGATAGCGGACCGCACGGAGGCGGGGCCTGCACCCCTCACAGGGGCCCCCGAAGTCCCCCCTGGGAGACGGAGCCGTCCCCTCTGCACCCCGCTCGGGGGTCTCCACTCGCGGGCCGCGGCGGGCGGGGCTGAGCCCCTCATCGGGGCCCCGAATGTCCCCCCGAGGATGGGAGCGTCCTCCCTGCACCCCGCTCGGGGGTCTCCACTCGCGGGCCGCGGCGGGCGGGGCCTGCGCCCCTCACCGGGGCCCCCCGAA
>NW_007059797.1:13458-16019 GCF_000164805.1 Carlito syrichta
CGCAGGCGCGCCGCGCGGCCGGAGGGAAGCCGCGTCGGGCGGCCGCCGCGTGCCTCGGTTTCCCCGCTCGTGCGGCCTCGAGACGCGCTCCGTGAAAGGAGCCAGACGCAAAGGGCCGCACAGCGTACGATGCCACGGTCTTAAGTGTCCGGAAAAGGCTGCCGGCGAAATTTCCACACCTTGGGTTTGAAGATCTCGTGGCTTGCATCAGCAGTTCACGAAGGGGGCAGCATCCCACCTGGAAACAGAAGAGCGGGCCCGGCGCGGTGGCTCACGCCTGTCATCCCGGCACTTTGGGAGGCCGAGGCGGGAGGATCGCTGGAGGACAGAAGTTGGAGACCAGCCTGGACAGCATAATGAGATCCCGGCCCTTAAAGAGAAAAAAATCACTCCAATGAGCTGAGCAGGAGGGCTGAGCTTCAGAGCCACAAAAAGGGCTGAAGGAAGCAGAAATAAGCAACAAAACGGACTGGTTGTTTCAAAGTTACTTTCCCCATGGGATTAAAACAGGGAAACTTCCCTCTCACGCCTGTTCAGGGTCACTGGGCCCCTTTGGGTTGGTTGCTGTGAATCTCCTGTGTTTGTTTTTTTGAGAGACAGGGTCTCACTCTGCCCGCCAGGCTGGAGGGCAGCCGTGCGATCGTAGCTCACGGCAGCCTCAAAATCCCAGACTCAGGCCATCCTCCTGCCTCAGCCTCCTGAGTAGCTGGGACTACAGGCACCGCTACATTTGGCTAACTTTTAAACTTTTGTGTACAGACACCTCAAACTCCTGGGCTCAAGCCATCCTCCTGCCTCTCTCCGTCTCCCGGGTAGCTGGGATTGCAGGCACGCACCTCAACCCCCAGCCTGTTTTTGTTTTTGACTTATACCCTTTAAAGTCCAGTTGGATAACTCCATTCTGGTCTGGTCTGTCGTGTCTAGTGCAGAATCTTGGCCCTGTAAGTTTTATTTAACAAGGCAAAGCTGCCAGGCTCGGTGGCTCAGCCTGTAATCCCCCACTTTGGGAGGCTGAGGTGAGTGGATGGCCTGAGCTCGCAGGTTTGAGACCCGCCTGGGCAACTTGGCGAGACCTCATCTCTACAATAAATCAAAAATCAGCCGGGTGTGGTAGCGCACGCCTGTAGTCCCAGCTACTTGGAAGGCTGAGGCGGAAGGATGGCCGGAGCCCAGCAGGTCCAGGCTGCCGTGGCCGGGAGCATGCCCCTGCACTCCAGCCTGGGCAACGGAGTGAGACTCCAACTCAAAAAAAACCCCCAAAACAAAAAACAAGACAAAGCTATTCAGCAGGGTTTCTCCTACTCTGTAGACTGACATTTCAGGCCAGACTCTGTTGCAAAAGGTTGAGTGGGGGTCCTGTCCACGGCAGGGGGTCGAGCAGCATTCTTGGTCTCCACCCACCCCCCCCAAGTCATGACAACCAAATATGTCTCCAGACATCACCACATGGCACCTGGGGGGTAAGATGGCCCCCAGTGGGAGAATCCCTTCCTCCTGCCCCAGAACTGTCCCTTCTGCCTGGAGGAGAATGTCCCCTTCTCTCACAGCCCACCTGGGGGACCTTCTCCAATTTGGGGAAACCAGATTCCAGAGCCTCCATGCTGAGGCCAGGCGCGGTGGCTCAAGCCTGTCATTCCAACACTTTGGAAGGCTGAGGCGAGAGGATTGCCTGATGGGTGTGAGCCGCGGTACCCAGCCAAGAAAGCTTTTTTTTTTTTTTTAATTAAAAAAAAAGGCGCCCCGGCTCAGTGGCTCAGCCTGTCATCCCAGCACTTTGGGAGGCCGAGGTGAGAGGACTGCCTAAGCCCGGGGGTTCCAGACCAGCCTGGGCAACATGGTGAGACCTCGTCTCTAAAAAATAAAAAACTAAGCTGGGCTCGGTGGCTCAGCCTATAATCCCATGCCTTGGGAAGCTGAGGTGAGTGGATTGCCTGAGCCCGCGGGTTCGAGACCTGCCTGGACAACTTGGCGAAACCTCATTTCTACAATAAATAAAAAATGAGCCGGGTATGGCAGTGCACGCCAGTAATTTTGGCTACTGGGAAGGCTGAGGCGGAAGGATCGCCGGAGCCCAGCGAGTCGAGGCTGCGGTGCCTGGGAGTGGCCACTGCACTCCAGTCTGGGCGACAGAGTGAATTGAAATTGAAATTCCAAGTAAAAAAAAAAAGACCAGCCTGGGCAGCATAGTGAGACCTTGTCTCTACAAAAACATGAAAAGAAAAAAAAACCCAGCCGGGCGTGGTGGCGTGTTCCCGCATTCCCAGCTACTTGGGAGGCTGTGGCCAGAGGATTACTTGAGCCAGAAGGTCCAGGCCACAGTGCGCCAGACGATGCCACCGCCCTCCAGCCCGGACCCCAGAGTGAGACTCTGACTCAGCACATAAATCAATGAAACAAACAATAGGACAGGAGGTGGGGCTGGGAGCGGGACAGAGGGACCAGCTGAGGCCGGACCCTCCTGTCCACCCTGTCAGACTGACCTGTGACCCGGTCCCGTCGGTTTTTGCTGACCCCGCCTTGGCGCAGGCCCACCCGATCGCCCTCCTCGCCCGTGCCGGGGC
>NW_007059797.1:16669-17988 GCF_000164805.1 Carlito syrichta
CCGCCCCGCCGCTCCCGTCCCGGGCGGACGCTTGGCGCCAGATTTTTAAAACTCCAGCGCGACCGGGTCGCGGGCCCGGACCTGGCATTCCGGAACCTGGATCTGGGGAGGCCGGATTCCGGAGTCTCGGCCCTGGATCCCGGAGCCTGGAGCCTGGGGCTCGGCCAGACCGGATTCCGGAGTCTCCCTCCTGGATTCTGGAGCCTGGAGCCTGGATTTTGGGGCCTAGTTCTCAGCGAGACCGAATTTCGGAGCCTTGATTTGGAGAGACCGGTTCTGGAGCCTGGATCTTGGGGAGTCCAAGTTCTGGAGCCTGGATTTGGGGGGGGGGACCAGATTCCGGCGCCTGGACTCGGGGAGACCGGATTTAGAGCCTGGATCCCGAATTCCGAGCCTGGATCTGGGAGGGGGGCTAGATTCCAGAACCTGGAGGCCAAACCTGGAATCTGGGATCGGAACTCAGGACTCTGATGCCCCAACCCTGTCACCTCAGCAGAAATCTGGAGGGGGCAGGGCGCAGGGTGGGGCAGCCGCGTGTGGAGCGAACAGAGCAGTGCAATCAGCAGGTCCTGAGTGGGCGTCCACTGGGTGTGGGGCAGGCGCCAGGGGTGAAACAAACACGCTTCATGAACAAGTGGATTATGTGGCGTACTGGACCATGGGAGCAGGGTGGAAAACACAGTGACACCAGGCGTGGTGGCTCACGCTGGAACCCCAGCACTTTGGGAGGCTGAGGCGAGATGACTGCCTGGGCCCACGGGTTCGAGACCAGCTGGGCAGCTTGGGGAGACCTCATCTCTACAATAAACCAAAAAATTAGCCGGGTGTGGTGGCACACACCTGTGGTTTCAGCTACTTGGAAGGTTGAGGTTGAAGGGTCGCCTGAGCCCAGCAGGTCAAGGCTGTTGGCCGTGAGCGTTGGCATGGGTGACAGAGTGAGACTCCGATGCCATCAATCAATCAATCAATCAATAGTGCACCACACCTCACAGCGGTCACCTTCGAAGGGCTCCCCTTGGGAAATGATACACCAACGCCAGTGCTTCGTCCACCTGTCAGAGCAATTTTGGAACTCTCTTCCTGGAATGGTCGTCAGAGCTGTCGTTGTTATTTGCTGAGGTCTGACAATGAAGTTCGCGACCTTGACACTGTGTGCTTACATTGGCAGCACTGTATGAATAACTGTATTCGAACACCCTCTCTACTTACCTGATCTGGTCCCCACTGACTTTTTTTTTTTTTTTTGAGTCGGAGTCTCACTCTGTCGCCCAGACTGGAGTGCAGTGGCCGGTCCTGACCACTGCAGCCTCAACCTGCCG
>NW_007059797.1:18919-19438 GCF_000164805.1 Carlito syrichta
AAAAAAAAAAAAAAAAAAGTCGAGGCACGGTGGCTCATGCCTGTAATCCCAGCACTTTGGAAGGCCGAGGCGAGAGGATTCACCAAGCAGCCCAGGAATTTGAGACCAGCCTGGGCAACATAGTGAGGCCTCGTCTCTACAAGAACTTTAAAAATAAAATAAAACGAGCCAGGTGTGGTGACATGTGGAGTCCCAGCTACTTGGGAGGCTGAGGCAGGAGGATTTCCTGAGCCCAAGAGGTCGAGGCTGCAAGTGAGCTGTGATGGGTACCTGGGTGACTAAGTAAGACCTCGACTCAACAAAAAAAAAGAGAGAGAAAAGGAAAAAAGAGAAGGAAAAATTAGCTGGGCATGGTGGTACTTGTAGTCTCAACTACTCAGGAGGCTGAGGCAGGAGGATTGCCTGAGCCCAGAAGGTCAAGGTTGCAGTGAGCTGTGATGGCACACTCCAGCCTGGGCAATGGGGTGAGACTCCAACTCAAAAAAAAAAAAAAAAAGCCGGGCCCGGGGGCCCAGCCTG
>NW_007059798.1:0-874 GCF_000164805.1 Carlito syrichta
ACACACACACAATCAACATTGGAGCACCCAGACTTATAAAACAATTACTACTAAATCTAAGACAAGACTTAGACAGCCAAAAATAATTGTGGAAGTCTTCAACAACCCTTGATAACATTACACAGATTACTGAGGCAAAAACTAACAAATTCTGGACTTAAATTTGACATGAACCATTGGACCTAACAGACATCTATATAATACTTCATCCAACAACCACAGAATATACATTCTTCTCATCTGTATATGAAACATACTCTAAGATTGACCACATGCTTGATCATAAGGCAAGTCTCAATGAATTTAAAAAAATGAAAATCTTACAAAGCATTTTCTCAGACCATAGTGGAATAATAATAGAAACCAATACCAAGAAGAACACTCAAAACCAGACAAATACATGGAAACTAAACAATTTGCTTCTGAATAATTTTTGGATAAACAACAAAAATTAAAAACACACTTTGAAATAAATGAACATAGAAACATAATATACCAGAGTCTCTTGGATATGACAAAAATCAGTGTTAAGAGATACACATATATAAACTCAAAGCTAGCAGAAGAAAAGGAATAACAAAAGTCAGAACAAAACTAAAAGAAATTGGGTCCCAAAACCATCTAAAGGATCAATGAAATGAAAAGTTGGTTCTTTGAAAGAATATACAAGATTGACAAACCACTAACTAGAATAACAAAAAGGGAGAGAAGATCAAAATAAGCACAATCAGATATGATAAAGGTGACATTATAACCACTCCCACAGAAAGACAAAAAATCTCAGATACTACTATGAACATCTCTATGTGTACACACTAGAATATCTAGGGAAAATAGATAAATGCCTGGAAACACACTACCTCCAAAGATTAAA
>NW_007059799.1:0-866 GCF_000164805.1 Carlito syrichta
CTCCTCTGAAAAATCTTGCCAGGGCGGTGCAGTCTTTGTCTTCACAATAGACACTATCTGTGATGGGAGACTGGATAGAAATCTGTGTTCTGAGGCAGAGGAGACAGGAGCCCAGCGTCTGCCGTCACTGTGAGCCAACTCCCACACCGCAAACATCTTGGGCGCCCTCCCCCGGTCGCCTAAACTGTTCAAGAACCCTCCAAAATCCACACACAACAAATCCAGTGCAGAGAAGGAAAAAGGTGGGCTAGTTGAGCCTGATAACCCCTCTCTCCCCAGTAGGTACCAAAGCCCGCCTTTTCACTTGCTAATTCACAGCCTGGAGTGGTGTCAGCTGTTTCATCTCCAGGCCCAGCAGCCTGGGAACTGAATTTCTGGAAATCCACTCATTTTCACACATCGGGAGGCCCCAGGACATTTATTATAATGGGCAAAGAAGCCAAGCGCCTGCCCAGATGGTCTCTGGCAAGAGCGCTGGGGCTTTCCATCTGGGTCCTCCAAGCCACCCAGCCAAGTCACATGGGGATCTCAGGCCTCAATTTTCCAGGTGACCAGCCTCAAACCCCAAAGGGCCCATTACCCTGACACCATTTAAGGGATGCTTTTCTGTGGAGGAGGCCCCTAGAGCTCCATGGGGGCAGAAAACAAACCTCTGCCAATGACCCTCCAAATCGACAGGCCCCATGAGAATTTTCTCTCCCAGACTGAGCAGAGGAACGATTTTCAGGAAGAGCAGAGAGAGTCAAAGGACTTGTCATTTCTCTGGATGGTCACCCCACCACAGATCAGGAAGGTGAGGGGGGCCCATGAGCGCTGAGCCCCCCAGTGGGTTGAGAAGGGAGCTGAGCAGCTCTCTGCGAGGAGAG
>NW_007059800.1:0-2091 GCF_000164805.1 Carlito syrichta
GGCCACTGCACTCCAGTCTGGGCGACAGAGTGAGACTCCAACTCGGAAAAAGAAAAAAAATTAGCTTTGTATAACATTTTACATATCAGCTCCCAAGTCAGGAGGCAAAAATCTTTGTTTGGCCACACAATCCCAACTGGGGTTTTATTTTATTTATTTATTTGAGTTGGAGTCTCACTCTGTCACCCAGACTGGAGTGCAGTGGCCGCTCCCGACCGCAGCCTCGAGCCGCTGGGCTCTGGCGATCCTTCCGCCTCTGCCTTCCAAGTAGCTGGAACTAAGGGCGCGCGCTACCACGCCCGGCTGATTTTTGATTTATTGTGGAGATGAGGTCTCGCCAAGTTGCCCAGGCGGGCCTCGAACCCGCGGGTTCAGGCAATTCACTCACCCAGCTGGGGTTTTAGAAAACGGAATCACCTTGCTCCGTCGCGGCTTAAACCTGGAGTCCTATAGTCCAATCCGGACGTTTTAAGAGCTTACCTGGACCGGCAGTCTGGGGGAAAGCCCCGCCCCCCGGCCTGACAGGCGGTCGCTCTGCACCAATCATCTCTCTGGGGCTGGGCTGACTCTCCAGGGAGAGGGCGGGGAGCTTGTGGCCCGCCCTCTTAACTCCTCAATACCCGGAAAGGCCGCCCAGCGGCTGGGACCTCAGTGAATGCAGATCCCAAGGACTACTAAGAGGCCAGGGGATTACGCTGCAGCGGTACAAGCACGTGGGCTTGGGGTCAGGGGCTCTGGCTCTACCACTCCCTACCTCAACTGCCTGGAGCAAGTCTCTTCTCTCCCTTTTCCCTCAGTGAAATGGAGCAGTAACTCTGCTCTGCCCTCACTGGGTTTTAAGTGCATCCTGGTTTGTTTTAAAGACAGTCTCCCTGTGTTGCCCAGGCTGGTCTCCGGCCTCAACCTCCCAAGCAGCTGGGACTACAGGTGTGAGCCATCGGGCAGGATTTTTTTTTCAGGGAGGGCAATGATCAGAGGGAGGGGGCAGCCGGAAAGCCCTCCCATCCTTTCTGGGTCACATGCAGGTGACGGGTGTCACTTGGGTGTCACTCGGGCCTTTGGGAAGAAAGAGGAAGAGGGTCAGAGACTCACGTACCTGTGTGGCTGCTCTCAGCCTGGGTGAGGAGGGGGTTAACGGCACCCACGGGGGTTCCAAAGATGTGGGTAGAAGGGAGGCTGAAGGTAGAGCCAGCCAGAGAAAACACCTGAGGGAAAGGAGGCGGAATCCAGCCTGGCAGTTATTCTGGGATCTAGGGCACAACCGTGTGTACTGGGGAGTAGGGATGAGGCATGCTGGGAGCAGAGGATGGGGTTGCTGGTGGCAATCAAGCCCGGTCCCAATTCCCATGCGGGGCTGGGGTCCTCTGCAGTTTGTCCCCAGCCTGCCCCCCCTCCTGCTGGGGAAGGAGCCCAGCAATAAGGTCTCACCTGAGTGGTGGAGATAGAAGCAGAAGAGGAGGGGAGGGTGCTGGTGAACGGGGAGCGGCTGAGGCGGGGCAGGGCTGAGGTCCCTGGGGGCCCCAGCAGGCTGGAGGAGAGGGGAGTACTGCAGACAGCCCGCATTCCGCCACCATGGGAGATGGGGTCCTTGTTACTGGTGTAGATGCCTATGGGCACAAGAACACCGAGGAACCACAGTCATGCTCCACCCAGACTCCTCAGCCGGGTGTGTGCCAGCCCCTCCCCAGGGAGAGTAAGTACTCCCTGGGATCTGGCTCCACACACCAGGATAAACATCTTGCTACAAAGATGTCACTTTCTGCCTGGGTAACATCTATCTGATATGTCTACTTATTAAGCTGCCCCCCCCCAGGGCGCTGTGGCTCACACCTGTAACCTCAGCACTTTGGGAGAAGACCTGAGCCCAGGGGTTCTAGACCAGCCTGGGTAACGTGGCGAGACCTCATCTCTACATTAAATCAAAAAATGAGCCGGATGTGGTGGTGCGTGCCTGTAGTTCCAGCTACATGGAAGGCTGTGGCTGAAGGATTGCCTGAGTCCAGCAGGTCAGCCCGTGGTGGCCATGAGCATGCCACTACACTCCAGCCTGGGCCAGAGTGAGACACTGACTCAAAAAAAAAAAAAAAAAAA
>NW_007059800.1:2111-4310 GCF_000164805.1 Carlito syrichta
GCCACCGCAGCCTCAACCTGGTGGGCTCAGGTGATCCTTCTGCCTCAGTCTCCCAAGTAGCTGGTAGCTGGAACTATAAGCACACACCACCACGCCGGGCTCATTTTTTGATTTACTGTAGAAATGCAGTCTCACCAAGTTGCCCAGGTTGGTCTTGAACCCATGGGCTCAGGCAGTCCTCTCACCTCGGCCTCCCAAAGTGCTGGGATTATAGGCACCTGGCTGGAAATTCCTAGCTTTTCTAATCTCCCTCCTAAAACTTGGTAAGTCCTGGTGGCAATCTACCCCACTCTCCCACTACAACCATGCAGAAGACTGGTACAAGGGAGTATCTTGGAATTGACTGTCACCTCCCTCCTTCCTCTTTATTCTCTGGAACAGCTTCCACCACATTTCCTTCTAACATCACGTGTATGCCTCTGTCCCTTCATTAGCCTGGCTGGGTCCCAAGATGCCCTCCATCCCCAGGGATCACTAACCTGCCCCCAGCAGGGGTGACTCCAGACTCAGGCTGGGCAAGTTCCCAGAGGGCCCAAAGGTACGTGAGGCCAGGCCACCCAGTCCGGAACTGACCAGGGAACCTCCGGAGAAGGGTGAGGCAGCAGTGGCCGTAAAGCCAGCCAGCTGGGCCCCGGGCAGGGAGGGGACGGCTGGGCCTCCAGCACCCTCCTTGTTCCGGCTGCCCTTGGGACGGCCTGGCCCGTGTCGGCTCCTCTTGCTGGCTTTGTGTTTCTTCTCCTTCAGGCCTGGCTCCAGGGTCTCCTCGGCAGGCACAGGGGTGGCACTCAACGTGGGCATCCGCTTGTGGGTGCCTGCGGAGGCCCCGGACCCCGCGACATGGGGAGACTTATAGTCCCCAGGGGAGGGGGCCCGGGCCCGGCCTGAGCTGGAGGTGGTGGTGGAGAAGCGCATGATGGGCCCGAAGCCAGAGAAGACCACCTTCTGTTCAAACAGGTCAGCCTTGGGGGGTTCGGGGGCGGAGGGTGAGGGGGGGGCTGAAGGGGCAGGGGCTGTGGGCTTGGAGTACTTGTCCTCCTCCGGCTGCTCCAGCTTGGGGAATGCAGAGAAGTCGGGGGAGCTCTGCAGGGACGAGACTGTGACAAAGGGAAAGGAAATCACAGCTGGACCCCAGACCCCCTTGCTCCCGCCCGCTCTTGCCTGTACTCCTGACTGTACTTGGGAAAGGGGGCTTGGGCCTGGGGGTGTGGGCGGGGCAGTCTGCTTCCCTACCCTAAGCTCTACCATGGTCTCTGTGTCCTGGGCTGAATGTCCCCACCAGGAACAAAAGGGAGGAGAGTAACTCCCACCTTCCTGACCTCACTGGACAGCTGGAGATTTAGGGGATGGTGTGAATGTGGGAGCTTTAAAAATGGCCCTTATAGCATGTGTCTGGAGTAACGACAGAAGAGACAGAAGAGAGGGCCGAGGGGAGGGTTTGGAGGAATCACTTGTGGGACCGCCCCCATTTTTACCCTGAACTAAGATGCAAACCAACATGCAAAGACCCTGGCTGGGAAAGCTCAGCACAGAAGCCGGCCCAACCCCAGTCCCCCCAGGCCACCACACTCACCTGCAGGCTGGAAGGGCCCCCCAGAGGAGGAGGAGGAGGAGGAGGAGGAGGAAGAAGAGGAGGCGGAGGTAAAACTGCTCACACCTTTCCCGCTGCTCAGCTTCTTCCCCTTGTGACTCAGGCTATGGCTGGAAGACTTTTTCCCCTTTGAGTCCCTGCTGCTCTCTGAGGTCTCCTGTGTGCTGGCCTCATGGTGGGAGGAAGAGGAAGCCGAGGAGGAGACCTGAGGGAAGGGAGCAGGGAGGAAGGCTCAATACCAGCTGCCCGGGCCTGGGCACACCCCAACTGGGAGTCCCAGGACTGGGAATTGACTGGAAGCGCCCAGAGCTAGCTTCATGAAGGATTTCTGGGCAGGACAGTTGGGAGCTCCTAGACCAGGTTGACTGGAAGCAGTTGTGGGACTTCTGGGTGAGGCAGAGGGGAGCGCTGAACTCTGGAAGGTGACTCCTTCGCCTCAGGCAGGGAAGACAAGTTCTGGGTCTGTGCTGGTTTACCCATCATCCATTCTTCCATTCAAATACTAGGGGCTACCGGCTCGGTGGCTCAGCCTGTAATCCCGCGCCTTTGGGAGGCTGAGGTGAGTGGATTGCCTGAGCCCACGGGTTCGAGACCCGCCTGGGCAGCGAGAC
>NW_007059800.1:4330-12969 GCF_000164805.1 Carlito syrichta
CTACTCGGAAGGCTGAGGCGGAAGGATCGCCGGAGCCCAGCAGGTCGAGGCTGCGGTGGCTGGGAGCGGCCACTGCACTGCAGTCTGGGCGACAGAGTGAGACTCCAACTCAAACAACAACAACAACAACAAAAAACAACAAATACTAGGGGCTGAAGGGGTCTGGACAGTGGCAGCCAGGAAGAGGGAACACAGAAGGGGCTTGGCTGGCCCATCCTTGAGCCCCCTGGGGTTGCCGCCACCCACTCCCTGCTCCTGCCAGGCTGAGCGTGCCCATTATGAGCGCTGAGCTCTTCCCAGAGCTGAGCTCACAGGCACCAGGCCTGGCCAGGAGACCTGTCTTCACTCTTCCTGGGAAACCTCTCACCCTTCAAGCCCAGCGCAGAAGTCCTTCTCCACCAAGCCTCTCAAATACCTGGGTGGAACTAGTTGCTCTGCCCTTACTTCCAGAGCCCACGCACGCATGTCTCCACATTGACTGCTGCCCCTCCCCGCTGGAATGGGCTGTCCCATGCCTGAGGCCACAGTAACCTCTGAGGGCAGCAGGGTGAGGTGGATGGAACATGGGCTCTGGGGCCAGGCAGAGCAGGGTAGGCTGCGGGCTCTGCCCTTCACCCCGTGCTCTGCTGACCTGTCTCAACCCCAAGGCGCTTCCGTGTGCTTATGGGTGAATTATGCATACATGGACAGTTACAAGAAGCACAATGCCAGATACACAGTGTGAGGTCAATAAATGAGTCTGATGGTGGCAGCTATTAATACACACAGAGACAGCCCTGTGTGGTGGTAGAGAGCACAGGCCTTCCAGCCAGACCGCCTACATTCAGAGCTCAACTCTACCACTGGCTAGCTGTGTGCTTATAGGCAAGTTCCTTACCCTTGCTGTGCCTTGGCAGCTTCGTTTAGTAAATGGGGTTAGTAAGATATGACTTCTCTGGATTATCTTGAATATGAAGTGAACTAACCCCCACATAGCCCTTCCCCCCTCGGGTCTGGAAGACAGCCGGTCATGTGTGGTCCGTCTGTGCTGCCTACTCTTGCCAGGGACGGCACCTTTCCTTCTGGTGGAGCCCAGGTATGCAGCCAATCATGTTCAACAGACAAATGCTGGAGGGAGGATAGATGGGGAACGAAAGCCACCCTGCATTGCCCCTCCGCGGGTGGAGCCCTGGTCTCTGTCTTCCTCTTTGTTCTTTTCAACAGCTGGAGTTCTGAAGGGAGCCAGATGTGGCTCTGAGAGCAAGGGAAGAGGGGCTGGGGGAAGGGGAGCTGAGATAGGGGGGCGGGGGATGGGGATGGCAGAATTCTCCAGCAAGACCCCCAGTTACTGGTCTTTCTTGCCACCTGCCTGCAGGCCCCTGGAAGGGTCAGAGGGCGTGATGACGCACTCTCCAGGTGAGCTCTGGAAGCAGGGAGGGGCGAGGGTTACTGGGGCAGTTGCCACAGTAACATCACCCTGGAAACCCGATACCTGAGCCTCCTGCTAAGATGCCCAGAGTTCTGCCAACCTCAGAGGCAGGTGGAGGTGAACGGGCAGTCATGGCGACAGGAGAAGGCAGTGTCCCAGCCCCTTCTCCCATGGGGAGGGCAGGTTGCAGGGAAGAGTGGTGATGGTGTTCTGGATTAGGGATTCCCAGGCCCAGCGCAGGGCCTGCCCGCTGCTCATCCAGATGCCGCCTGTTTCTAGAAACAGGCCTGCCAACATGCCCCTGAAGAATAGGTGGGGCTTTCGGGTGTTGTGCAGGGGCCTGCCCCCACCCCGCCTCCTTGGCCGGCACTTTCAGGCCCTCCAACCTGCACGGAGTGGGAATGTGGCTGGGTGACAGGCTTGGGGCATCCTAGGGGATGGGGGTGTCCTCTGCGTATCTCTGGGGGCCAGGTCCCAGGAATTTGGAAAAAAGGCCAGAGTGTTGTACCCCCACCTTCTGCAGAGAAGAGCCCAGTGCTGAGGCCCTCTGTCTGGACAGAGGCAGATGTGAACATCTGGCAACCAGTACCCTCTTCTCACCCTCCACCTCCAGGGTTGGCCAGTGACTGACAGGGCTGAGGGCACAGGCCCCCTCTAGGCTAGAAGACGGCCCAGGAGGTATGCGGCGGGAAGGGGAGTGCCGCTGGCCAACCTGAAGCTGTAAGGACAGTGCCTGGTCCCCGGCTCACCCGGACCCCTCACACCTCACCTCCCTCCTGACTCGGGCCATACCTTGTCAGCAGTGGGGACCACAGGTGGGGTAAGGATGCTGGGGGGTGACTCAGGCCGCTTCTTGTGCTTCTGTTTAAGGCGTTCTTTGTCCTTTCGACTCTGGGAGGGAAAGGTCACCAAGGTATTGTACGGGGGGGCTGTCTGGGTGAGGATCTACATACCATGGGGATATGGGGGGCTGACCCCTCGCAAGGACGGGGCTTTGTGAGCACCACCTCTCCCCAGGGAGGGATGGAAGCTGGCTGGACAGGCGTGGCTCATGCAAGTTCCGCTGAGAGCCAGCGGCCCCTCCCCCACCCTCCGTGCCTGCTAAAAATAGCCTGTCCCATTATCACGCCAGTGACACAGAGCATGACACGTGAGCATACACCTGCAAGAGTGTCCACCTGGGACAGGACCGTGCAGAGGGACAGAAGCAGGGCACATGGTGATACATGGCACGAGAAGACACAGACATGTGCGCCTATACAGGGCCGGTGTATGGCTGGACGGTTGGAGATGTGTGCAATGTGCAGGGCCGTGTGTCTGGGCTTGGGGGACACTGTCACATCACAGGGAGGAGCACAGGCACAGACAGCCACAGAAGCAGGCCCCTCACCCTCCAGGACCCCCATGCCGCACTTCCTCAGCCCCTCCCGTCCCCTCAGCGGCCTCAGAGGAAGGAAAAGGGCAGGCATGGAGCCCCGGGCACCCCGGGGTGGCTCTGAGTCTGAATATGGGAGTGTGGCGGGAGGAGGGAGGGAAGGGTGTCTACCTTCTTCTGGCCCCTCTCATGGTGGGTGGGGTGCTTCTCCTGCTGGGTGGATGGCGAGGCTGACCGGCTTCTCCTGCCAGAGATGAAGCCACTGCCACCTCCCCCTGTGCTGCCACTGCCGCTACTACCACCGCCGCCTCCTCCGCTGCCCCCGCTGGTATGCCGGGATGTCTTCTGGGGGGAGAATGGAAAATTGCCAAGCCCTCTCCTCACCAGCTTAGGGAAAATTTCCAGAAGGCCAGACAACACCGGGGGCTGTTCCCACCTGCCCTGCCCGTCACTAAGGGGAACTCATGTGCTCCACGATGCCCTGCTTGGCAGAAGGGCATGCTCCAACCTGGAAATCCAAGCACTTTCCAGCTGGCTTAGCCAACGTACAGATTAAACAACTGAGGCCCAGAGGAGGCCGGGGCCTGACTTGGCCCTGAGCGAGGCTCAGGTCTCTTGCTCTTTCCATGCTGCCCTCCGGCCCCTCTTGGGAAGGTAGAGCCCTGGCCCATTTCCACCTCCTTCCCTGGGGCGAAGGATGTGCAGGGGACACTCGAGAGGAGCCCACGCTCTCCTGCACATCACACACCCCTCCCCAACACTGCGCCAGCCATCATATCCTTCTCCCTTGCTCCCAGCCCGTGCCCTCCACCAAATGCCATGCATGCACCTGTCCCGAAGGCTATGCTGCCCTCAACCAGAAGGGGGAAGTAACCCTCGCCAACAGGCCAAACAGCCTTCAGCGGCCTCCTCCCACCAGGGCTGCCTCCCACCCCTTCCCTAATGCACCCCCAGTCTTGGCCTCACCCGGGCTGGCAGCTGTTCCCTCTAAGGTCACCAGCTACCTCTCGGCTGCCAAATCCAAGGGCAGATTTCAGGCCTCATCTGACCAGGTGGCTCCTGTCTCGCTGAGTGCCGGGCCCCACAGAACCTCCCTCTCACCTGCCCCCTGCCTATCCTTGTGGATACCGTGGGGCTGCCACAATCACCCTGCCCAAGGGTCTGATACCCAGTCAATCCAAAAGTCTCCACGTGGCACCTCTTGCAAACCAAACCAAGCTCCCGGCCTTGTCCTAAGTTTTCAACCAACCCTGAAACCAAGGTGACCATATAATTTATGATTAAACCAGGACACTTTTGAAGATGAAAGGAGAAGCCAGCCAGGGCATGGTGGCTCATGCCTGTAATCCCAGCTCTTTGGGAGGCAGAGCCAAGAGGACTGCCCAAGTCCAGGGGTTCAAGACCAGCCTGGGCAACTTGGCAAGACCTTGTCTCTACAATAAATCAAAAAATTCACCAGGTGTGGTGGCGTGCACCTGTGGTTCCAGCTATTTGGAAGGGTGAGGTGGAAGGATCACCTGAGCCCAGCAGGTTGAGGCTGCAGTGGCCATGAGCGTGCCACTGCACCCCAGCCTGGGCAACAGAGTGACTCCAACTCAAAAAAGTAAAAGAAAAAAGAAAGAGGGGAGCCAATAACAATACCAGGGTGACAGGCGTACACCAAGATATACGTGTAGCCCATAGAAGCCAGCTGTACCCTGTTCATGGCGCCCTCAGGTGTTCAAGCTCCATGCGTCCAGATCCTAAATGGTACCCCAACTCCTGCTTCTCTGCACCCCCACATTCAGGCAAGTCTACCTAGAGATGGTTCTAGCATGCAGCCTCATCCCTCCACCCCCCTGATGACAGCTGTCTCCCAGCCACCAGCCTCAGCCCTTCAGATTCAGCCTCATGGCGGCTGCCCGGGTAATCTTCCTAAAAAACAAATCTGATCATGTTACTCTCCTGCTTACGAGCCTTAGAGCCTGTGGCCAGGGAACGTCCGAGCCACAGCTGACCTCTCCGGACATGTCCCAGCTCCGCCACATGCCAGTTTCTCCATGCATGGGACAGCCCCCGCCTCCAGCCAATCCTTGGGCCCTGCTAACACCCCATTCGCCCGCCAGTCTCTCTGTCTGAGCCTGGTTTCTCTGTGTGTCCCAGGGAGCTTCTCCATCAAGCTACCTGCTCTGAATGCCACCCGTCAGCTGCAAGGTAAGTCACATAATGCTGCTGAGCCTTGGTTTACTCATCTGAAAAATGGGAAAAACACACCACCTCTAGTCCTGAGGCTGCAGGGAGGCTCCCACAGCACAGCACGTGGAAGGAGCTTGGTATAGAGGCTGGAACATAGTAAATGTTGACTCCCACGCAAACGGTGGCTCGTATTTTTATTCCCACCTCCACGCAGCTTAAATGCTATCTCTTCCTTGAAGCCTCCTGGGCTGACAGGCAGGGTCTGAGCTCGGTCTTCCTGGGTGGGCCACTTTGCTCAGCTCTGACAAACAGCCCTGACGCTGGGCTTTAATGCATTCCCCATGGAATGGTGCTCCTCCAGGGCCGGGCCTGGGCTCTTTCCCTCTCTGTCCCCCAGCACCAGGCATCACTCTGGCCCAGAGCCCACACCCTCCACCCACAGCTGGCGGGTGGCTGGGTGCCGGCGGGCGGGACTAACCATCTTGCTGAAGTGGTATTTGCAGTAGCCGCAGTACTTGACGTTGTCCACCTCCAACACTTCTTCCTCACACAGCAGGCCTGCCATTTGGGCGCTAGGCAGGAGAGGTCAGCCTGAGTTGGCTGTGGCCGTGGGCCAGCCTGGCCACCCTCCCCTCACCCGCCTGGACCCCTGCTGAGGCAAGACCAAGACCACCAAAGAGACAGCAGCTAGGATGTGCCCAATCAGCGGCCATCCACGACAAAACTTGGGGATGGCGGGGGAAGGGGTCTCACCAGGTGACATGGAAAGCTTGACGACATCCATGGCGGTTGCAGGTCATGCAGGCTCCTGAGGCTGCTTTGCTCTCCCGGCCCTGCTCCTCACAGATGTAACACGTCTACAGGACACAGCACAGTCGTCCCCTCCTCCTGGGAGCCCCTGTCCTGCCTGGCCTTTCAGCCTCAACTCAATTCCATCCTCTCCCCATCCAAAATTGGTATGAACCAATAACTTTCTACAGTGATGGAAATGTTCTCTAACCCACACTGTCCGGTACAGTAGCCACAAGTCACACGAGCTATTAGCACTGGAAATGTGTGGCTTGTGTGACTGAGAACTGGATTCTAAGTCGTACCTGGTGGTCATGAATTTACACAACCACATGTGGCCAGGGCTGCTGTACCAGGAAGCAAAGTTCATAGATAATGCGCTCTCAGAGGCCAGGGATGGGCCTGTCTCGCCCACCGGGAGCCTATTCCCCAGGGCCCTGGCCCATGCTTTCTTCTGCCTGGAGCCTGGGGATCTTATCCTCCTCAAGCCTGGCTCCTTCTCATGCCCTAGGTCTCAGCTAACTGTCCCCCTCCGTGACCACTCGATCTAACGCGAGACCAGCAGGCCATACTTATTTCACTGCTGCATTTTCTTCACAGCCCCCATCACATTGCCTGTATTTGCCTGTTTCCTGATACTCAGTCTTCCCCCACAGAGCAGGCAGTGCATCTGTCTTGATCGGGACAGAGCTCTGCGGGGCCAGGCACCTTGCACCAGGTCAGCACACAGCAGGCACTCAATAAGCTGTGCCCAGCGAGCGAATGAATGAACCCCGCAGTACCACCCCAGGGAGCTACTCCATCCAGGAGCACATGTTTGGGGCTAGGTTCTCCGGCCCCTGAGTTCCCTGGAAGTGTCGGTTGGGCAGAATCAAACTACACTGGTGAAGAAAGCGCGGGAGGGACCCTGGTCAGAGAGGGGACGGGTGCGGGGCACGGCAGGGGCGGGGCCGCTGACCTTGTTGAAGCGATCATGGGGCACGTATTGCAGCACGATGGGCTCCATGGTGAGCACGTTGGCAAACTGCACCTCGGGGATGTAGAGGGCGCACACCACATGGGCCCAGCCTGGGGCAGTGTGGGGCGGCCTCAGCGGGGGAGGGCAAGCCAAAAACCCACCCCTCGAGTGGCCTTCCTGCCTCTGCAGCCTTCCCGTCAAACTCCAGGGCCAGCCAGGGAAAAGACCCAGGGCTCCTGCCCAACGCCCCACTCCCACATCCCCATTCCTGCTCAGGGACCGCGGCTGACCTCCCCGGATGGGCCCACCTCACCTCCATTGTCAGTCCTCTTCAATGCCCCGTCCTTGTGTGGGCACAGCTCACACCTCTGCCAATGCAAGGGGGCACAGGGGTTGGGGACCTGTGTTGCTGGCCTTCCCTCAACACATTCAACAGAGGCCCCAGGATGAAAAAAGGGGGGTGGGGGAACAGCGGAGAGAGACCTCGCCATGACATGACTGCTGTTGAGGGCAAGGGTGGGGACAAGAAATTTACTTACAGCGCCCTCCACTCTCCCACGGGCCGGAAACTTTCCATGACAAAAAGTTCAAACAAAAACCAAAGTCCCCAGGCCTGAGGTGGGGCAGAGGGAGGAAGGGCTGAGGGAGAGATGGGCTGGCCGGCGATAGGTGTGCAGGAAACAGGAAGTCCCTGTGACAGAGCAGTCCCACCCTAGCGCAGCTCAAGGCCCCCAGCTCCGCCGGAGCCGCTCAGGTGTGCGGGAGGGGCGAGGGGCAGGTGAGGGGGAGCCGCAACTCACCACCCTGGCTGCTCGCTCCTGAGATTCACATTTCCGGCAGAACCAGGGTCCCGTCGGCACCTGAACGATGCCATAGCAAGCTGGGGGTGGGGAGGACAGTCACTGAGCAGAGCTGTCAGCCACGGGCTTTCCCCCAGAGTCACTGGGAAAAAGGTGGTGACTCCAGAAGACCAGAGCCAGTTCCAGCAGGGGGGACTGTTCCCCCCGCCGGAGGTCACTCTCGAGACGGCAGGACCACAGGCACGCCCGGCAGTGCAACGCCCGGCAGTGCAACGCCCGCCTTCAGCTACACGCCCAAGCGCTCCAAACAGGGGCGGGAAGTCCGAGTCCTTGACCTTAAACTTCCAGAAGAGCTTCCCCCCACGCCCTCTCTGGACTTGTTTCCCGGCTTCGACATCGGGAAGAGTGAAAACCAGAGAGGACAACAGTCACAACAGTCAAACACGTTTTGTTGTCATGGGGGGGGATTTCTTAAAGGGCCAGTAAGGGACGAGGCGGGGAGGCAGGGGGCCTAGGGGACCTCTCGTCTGCCTCTGACGATCACAGGTACAGGTCAAAAGTCAAGGCCGCGGGCAGGTGCAGGGCTGGTGACGGAGCGGACAGTGGCGGGAAGAGCCCACAGCCAGAGCCTTAAGCGTTGTCCCAGGAAGGGGGGAGGGCGCTGCCGGTGCCAGGCAGGCGGGAGATGCCAGCCTGCGCCCTCGGCAAGATTCCTCAAGGAGTTAACTCCCAGCCATGTGCTGCTGGGGGAAACTCCAAACCTCCCTCTTCCCGATCCCGGCCCCCGGCACAACCTCTCTCCTCTGCTCGGCTCTTCCCGGAGGATTTGAGGAGTCCCCTCTCCCCTGGGACCCCTCTCCTCCCGGCCCAATTCCGCTCCTCCCCGCATCCGGAAGCGAGGGGGGGTGACCCCCCCCCGACCTCTTCCTCCCAGAGCCGGGACCAAAATAACCGGGCGGGAGGGGACGCCCCGCAGGTAAACACTCCCCCGGCAGCCCCGACGCGGGCGGTGCGGGGCGCGGGGAGTTCGCTCGCCGCTCCCCAGACTCTCCCCAAACTCCCGCAACTTGGGGCGGGGGGCGCGGGACTGGAACAATAGGCAGGAAAACAATGCCTGACCCGGTCTTCCCGGAC
>NW_007059800.1:13951-14723 GCF_000164805.1 Carlito syrichta
GGGAAGCTGGGGGGTGGGGGCCAGGGGAAGCGGTGCTGGGAGGACCAGGCGCCACGCCGGCCGTTCGCCTCCCCGGCTCGGGCGCCTTTTCGGGTGGCGGCTCGCGGGCACTTGCCTCGGAGGCCACTCTGGAGGGGAGACACGCTCACACGCAGTTTGCAGTCAGCAGATCTTTATTGAACGCTTACGGTGTGCCGGCCGCGGGGGCGCGTCGCCAACGAGGCATCTTCCTGCCCTCGAGGGGCTTCCCGTCGAGTTCACAGACCCGCGCGCCGGGGCGCAGCCCCCGGGAGGCGCCCGCAGACACGCAGAGTCGCGCCCCACTTCGTACGGCCACCCGCCGGCCCCTCCCGGAGACCCGGAGCTCTCACCTCCGGCCCCAAGGCGCGCTCAGAGACCCGCGCGGGTTAGAAGCCCGCAGCGAGCAACACAGTTGCACCTGACCTCCAGGCTCGCACACAGACACGACATCCCTCACACTCCGAATGACCGAAGTCCCCGAAATTGGATCTGGAGAAAGGGGCGAGCGTCGCCCGAAGGCTTCTTCCCCAAGGCGATTTTGCGCCAGGGAGATGGGATCTGACTCCCACGCACTCCCTAAGGGAGGGGGTCGACGCCCGCGGGGGCCAGAGGTCAACCCCCGAGGGGAGAAGGCAGCCCTGGGGGCTTCGGCGACACTTCAAAGCCCTCGCGGCCGGGAACGCTTCCTGCGGGGGAGGGGCAGGCTGAGAGGAGAGGGGAAGACCCGCGGGGGGACTGGGGCCGGGGGAGG
>NW_007059800.1:14883-16158 GCF_000164805.1 Carlito syrichta
ATCCCCGCCTCGAAGGGGGGAGTAGGGCGGGAGGGAACTTGTCCTTGACCTGGTCTGTGGCGTCAGGGATTTACGCCCTTAATCCTGGAGAGGCGGGAGTTTGGGGAGGTCCGGGAAGCTGAGTTCGGGGCTGCAGCCCCCCACCTCTCCTCACTCCTGCGAGGACAAAGGGAATCCTGGAGGGCTGCCGGGACGAAGAGGCTTCGTCTAAACGGGGCGCAGCAAGGGAAGTCCGTCTCTCTTCCATCCCGTGCCTGGGAGAAGGGGCCGAGAGCCAGGTTGTTTCAGAAGGCAGGGATTCCCGCGAGGACCGACCGCCCTCTCCCGTTTCTTGTTCAGATTTGGGCATTTCGCTCACACGAAATGTTAAACAGGTGGGGTGCCGTGGCTCATGCCTGTAATCCCAGCACTTTGGGGGACTCACTGGAGCCCGGGAGTTTGAGACCAGCCGGGCAACAGATCAAGATCCCGTCTCTACAAAAAAATTAGCTGGGTGTGGTGGCTCACGCCTGAAGTCCCAGTCACCCGGGAGGGTGAGGCAGGAGACTTAAGCCCGAGAGGTTGAGGCTGCGGAAGGAGAGCCGAATCGTGTCACTGCCCTCCAGCCCGGACAAGAGTGAGACCCCCGACTCAAAAACGTCCATAAAGAAAAGTTGAACACTGAGAAGAAGCCTCACTTAGGAGTTCCTAACGAATCGCCTTTAGTAGGAAGAGTAAAACTGCAAGAAAGGTAAAGGCAAAACTGGCAGCCCCAGCCGGGCGAGAGTTCCAAAAGATTCGACTGTTTCCTCTTGGGACCGGCCGCCGCCAAGGTGGCCGAGTTTCGGGAGTCACTGGATGCCCTACGCTGTCCCTCCGCTCAGGAACAGACGACCTGGAGACCGTCGGGAAACCTTTGTTTCGGGTCACCTCGCGCCGAGTTGCCCCCGCCCCCCAGGCTTGCGGGATGGGGGTGACAGTGCTCCTGTCATGAGTGTCTTGGGAACACTGTTTCGTTCGATCCTCCCCGTGCCCCTCTGGGCGGAGTGTTAGTATCCCCCACTTTGCGGATGGAGCAATGGAAGTTGCGGCGAGAGAAATGACTTGCCCAAGGTCACTCGGCCTGAAAGCGGCAGTCCCGGGCTTTGGGCCCCGGGTGCCCCCAGCGGCGGCGAGCGCTCCGCCGCCACGCGCTGACCGAGCGCGGCCGCGGGGCTGGGCTGCCGGCGCCGCCTCTACGCGCCCGTCCGCGATGTCCCTTTCCGAGGTCTGGGAAGCCGGGGCCGGCGGGTTGGG
>NW_007059800.1:16860-19437 GCF_000164805.1 Carlito syrichta
CGCGGGCGTGCCTTTCCTTAGCGTCGGCCCCCCCCCAAAAAAATAAATCAAACAAAGCTTCTGACCTTGGGAGCGTTTGGAGAGGTTAAGTTACTTTCCCCGGGACAACCCAGCCAGTGCCAGGCTTCAGGTGGCCCACGAGGGTCTGGCGTCGCCGAGAAGGGCAGCGCTGAGGTCAGACCCAGGTTCGGGTCCCAGCCCTGCCACTTACTGGCTTTGACCGTGGGTTAGCAGTGCCTTATCTGGGACCCTCAGCTTCCCCATCGCAGCCTGTAGCCCCCACCTCAGGGTTGATGTGGGCAGTGCCACTGTCAAGTGCCCGGCAGAGGGCAGGGTAATTTCCCCGCTGAAGGTTATGACTCAGGGATGGTCTACGCAGTAGGCCTGGCTGACTTTCGAGGGTGGGTGTGCCGGTTCTTTCCTAAGTCAGGCAGCCTGAAGGAGAAGGTCGCAGGCTCCCCCGGCTCTGGAGGAACTGGTGGGAGTGAGGGGCTTCCCCAGGCCTGAGGAGGTCAGCGGTCATGATTATTGTAAACGGTGACTCTGCACATGGGGAAGTTTGGGCTCTGATCCTTCTGCAGGAAGAATGCTCTATCAGCCTTGCCATTAGCTAGGGCCTCAGTGTGCCAGTCTTTATAATGGTGTCAGTGGGATCTCCTCTTCAATCTTGGGTCTTGGAACTCCAGCCAGCCACAGTCCCAGGGCATCAGGAACATTCTTTAGGGAGTCATCTGCCCAAACTTCTTCCAGAGCTTCTTGGAGTCCAGACCCAGCCCCGCCCCTCACCAGCAGTGTGACCTTGGGCAAAACAGTTACCCTCTCTGGTATGTGGTTTGGTGAGAAGATCTTGAAAGTCCCTTGGAGTTAACATTCTGTAGATTGATGATTCTGCTTCTGGGGAAATTTTTGAGGGATGACAGATGACTAGCTTATTTGCCCTGATACGTTCCTCTTTACTGGTTCCTCTTGAAGTCTAATCTTCATCCCTCCCATTAGAGATACCATCAAGACAAGCTGGAAAAGTTTAATGATTACTCTTTCAGCAGATACTCCTTGAATCATTCTGGGCTGGCCATAGGAGATACTCAGCACTCAGGCTGGTGGGGTGTGACAGGCATGTAGAGAAGGAACTTCAGCTCAAGATGAGAAGAACTATGGTGGTGCTGCGAGTGTCCATGACGCTTTCAGGGAGAATGTGACTGTGATTATGGGGTCAGGGAGGCCTGAGCGGGACCAAGTGAGTGAGAGAGGGTTTGCAGGCAGGTGAGGGTCAGAAGAGCCTTCCAGGCAGGGGATCAGCATGTTGAGAGGCACAGGCGCAGACCCAGCGAAGAGTGTGTGCCTGAAGTAGTGCGATGTGACAGCCACATGGAAGCATGTGTGACAGAGTCGGAGAAAGGGTTAGAGGTACGCACACCAGTGGGAAGGCTGAGGACACTTTTTTCTTAGTTGGTGTCTCACTCTGTCACCCAGGCTGGAGTGCAATGGCACGCTCACAGCCACCGCAGCCTGGACCTGCTGGGCTCAGGGGATCCTTCCGCCTTCTAAGTAGCTGGAACTACAGGTGCCCGCTACCACACCCGGCTAATTTTTTTGATTTATTGTAGCGACGAGGTCTCGCCATTGTTACCCAGGCTGGTCTTGAACCCCTGGACTTAGACAATCCTCTCATCTCGGCCTCCCAAAGTGCTGGGATTACAGGCTTAAGCCACGGCACCCGTCCTACTGGGGGCTTTTAAGTCAAAGGTGCCTGGCCATATTTGCTTCTCAGGTAGGAATTGGTTGGGGTTGGAGGGAGGCTGGAGGTTGGGAAACTGGTTAAGACAACAATTCTCAACCTTTTTTATATTTTTTATTTTTTTATTTGAGTAGGAGTCTCATTGTTTTGTCTGTAGCCCAGGCAGGAGTGCAGTGGCATGCTCATGGCCACCGCAGCCTCAGGCCACTGGGCTCAGGTGATCCTTCTTCCTCAGCCTTCCAAGTAGCTGGAACTACAGGTGTGCGCCAACACACCTGGCTAATTTTTTGATTTATTGTAGAGATGAGGTGTCGCCATGTTGCCCAGGCTGGTCTCAAACCCCTGGGCTCAGGCAATCCTCTCACCTCGGCCTCCCAAAGTGCTGGGATTACAGGCATGAGCCACTCCGCCCAGTCAAGGTCCAGCATTTCTGACAAACTCTGGGATGACACTACATTGCTGGTCCAAAGAGCACACTTGGTTTAGGGGACTTGAGAGGGTCCAGGTAGGAGACGAGAGCTGGGATCTGGCAGCAGGAGAGAGGAAGAGAGGAGGGCTGGACATGGGGATGTTAAGAAGGTGGGATGAGGCCAGGCACAGTGGCTCACGCCTATAATCCCAACACTTTGGGAGATCGAGGTGAGATGATTGCTTTAGCCCAGGAGTTTGAGACCATCCTGGGCAACATAGCAAGACCTCATCTCTACAAAAAATTAGCCAGGGCCGGGCTTGGTGGCTCAACCTGTAATCCCAGCACTTTGGGAGGCTGAGGCAAGTGGATTGCCTGAGCCCGCGGGGTCAAGACCCGCCTGGGCAACTTGGCAAGACCTTGTCTCTAC
>NW_007059800.1:19688-20687 GCF_000164805.1 Carlito syrichta
TGGCCGGGAGCGGCCACTGCACTCCAGTCTGGGCTACAGAGTGAGACTCCAACTCAAAAACAAAAACCAAAAAACATTAGCCGGCCATGGTGGCGCACTCCTGTAGTCCTGGTTCCTTGGAAGGCTGCGCCAGAAGGATCGCCTGAGCCCAGGAGTTCATGGCTGCGGTGAGCCATGACTGTGCCACTTATGCTCCAGCCGGGGCAACAGAGTGAGACCCCAACTGTGACTGCTTGGCCAAGCAAGACCCAGGGGAGGACTCCCGAGGGTGCAGCCCAGGGGACCTGGTGAACAGTGTTCTTCTCTACACTCAACAATAGAACCCAGGAGCAGGGTGGGGTGACAGAGCTGGTGGTGAACCACTTTTGGATGTGCTGACGTCGGGTGTCGATGGGACAAGCAGTGGGGACACCCAGCAGGTTTCCAACTGAGTGAGCAGAGGGGGGACCGAAGGAAAGTAAGCAGAAGCGTTCATGTCCAGAGAGAGGAACGTTTAAGGAGGAAGAAGCGGAGTCAGGGTCACATGCCACCGAGAGGTCAAGGGAGGGAAGGTTTCTGCGAAGAAGAGGTCCCTGGTGATCTCAGCATGGAAGTTTCAGGCAATGGCGGGGGTGGAGGCTGGCCGCAGTGGGTCAGGCACGAACTGGGAGGGGAGAAGGGAGGAAACAGTGGAGAACGGCACTCAGGGGTGGAGGATCCAGAGGCAGGGAACTTGGAGGCCAGGAGGACACCACTGGTGGTGACGGTGACAATGGTGACGATCATGATGACAATAGCAGTGAGAGCAGTGACAGCTCCCTTTCCCTAAGAGCTCTTCGTGTGCCAGGCTCTGTGTTACCTGTGTGACTTGCTTTCTGCAGCAACACAGAGACAAGTTCTGTTCCTGTTTTCATTTTACGGGGAGCACACAGCCAGTAGGTGCAGAGGCACGATTTGCACCCCCCTTTAACCACATGTCCATGGGGATGGTCCAGTTTTCTTTTTTTTTTTTTTTTTTTG
>NW_007059800.1:21063-22459 GCF_000164805.1 Carlito syrichta
CCTGCTGAACTCTGGCGATCCTTCCACATCAGCCTTTCAAGTAGCTGGAGCTACAGGCATGGGCCACCATGCCCGGCTAATTTTTTGATTTACTGGAGAGACGAAGTCTTACCAAGTTGCCCAGGCTAGTCTCAAACCCATGGGCTTAGGCAATCCTCTCGCCTTCGCCTCCCAAAGCAGACATGAGCTGGGATTGCAGACATGAGCCACCACGCCCAGCCCAGTCCAAATTTTTAATAAGGGGACTGTTCTGGATCTAATTCCCCTCCTCCCCAGGCCTCTCTCTCTGTGACACTACTGTTAATTCACTGTCATTTATTTAATCAATTGCCATTTGCTGACCCCGACTAGGTGCCAAATAACAGCCAGGCCCTGGTGCTGTAGGAAGGATCACAGCAGTGGGTGGAGAGGAAGCTCTGGGCAGGCAGCATGAGTGCTGTGGTAGGTGTCATGCTGGAGGACAGACCACGGAGTTGGCCTGGCAAAGTCAGGCCAGGCCCTTGGAGGAGACAGGGTCCGAGCTATGGCTTGAAAGTGACCTGAGCCGGGCGTGGTGCTGCATGCCTGTGCTTCCAGCTACTTGGAAGGCTGAGACAGAAGGATCGCCTGAACCCAGCAGGCCGAGGCTGCGGTGGCTGTGAGTGTGCCACTGTACTCCAGTTTGGGTGACAGAGTGAGACTCTGACTCAAAAAAAAGTTCCCGTGGACTGGCCCAAAGCAGGGTAGAATACATACATCACATTAGGAACTGTAAAATGCTCTTGAGCGTAGGTAGTGGTCTGTTTCAGCTCTTCTGCCATGCCCTTGACACTCAGAAAGCATATTCAGCGATATCTCTAGCATCGTCAGCAAGAGATGGTAACTGAAGCCTGGGAGGGGTGAGATCATGCCGGGAGGCTGTGCCCATGCAGGGAGCGAGGAGGGCCAAGGCCCCAGGCCCAGGGATCACAGCACTTAGGAGTGGAAGGAGGAGCCTGAGAGGAAATGGGGTCCTGAGAGGAGAGAGGAAGGAGGGTGAGAGTGTCCCTGAAGGTCAGGTGTCCCAGAGAGGGGTGCCTGAGCCAGCACGGAGGGGGCCATATAGACCATCCCTCTGGGGCTGGGCTTGAGCTACAGGGAGACAGGACAGCAGGTGAGAGCGACGCAAGGTCACAGGGAGGGTGGCCTGCACTTTTCGTGGGAACAGTCTGGGGCATGAAGGTTTACATGGAGCAGAGAGGGCGCTCTGCCCCCCAGAGAGAAAGGGAGGAAGCAAATGTGAGGACAGGTTGTGTGTGTGTTGGCGGGAGAGGCAGAGTTTTCTGCTTGATAGCCTGTTGTTTTCTCTTTTGAAAAATGTTTTTGGAGCCGGGCTCGGTGGCTCAGCCTGTAATCCCGCGCCTTTGGGAGGCTGAGG
>NW_007059800.1:23220-25159 GCF_000164805.1 Carlito syrichta
CCTGGGCGACAGTGAGACTCTGACTCAAAAAAAAAAAAAAAAATGTTTTTAAGCGAAGTACAGTGGCTCACACCTATAATCCCAGCACTTTGGGAAGCTGAGGTGAAAGGATTGCTTGAGAAGTTCAAGACCAGCCTGGGCAACATAGTGAGACCCCATCTGCATAAAAATAAAAAATTTTAAAAATAAACTTTATTATGGTAAAATTTCCATATAATAAAATGCACACATTTTCAATTTACAGGTGATAACTTTTGACCAGTGTATACAGCCGTGTAACCACCACCTCCATAGAGAGAATATTTCTGCCAGGCGCAGTGGCTCAAGCCTGTAATTCCAGCACTTTGAGAGACGGAGGCAAGAGGATTGTCTGAGCTCAGGGATTTGAGACCAGCCTGAGCAACATGGGGAGACCTCGTCTCTACAGTAAATAAAAAAATTAGCCGGGCATGGTGGCACATGCCTGTAGTTCCAGCTTCTTGGAAGGCTGAGGCAGAAGGATCTCCTGAGCCCATCAGGTCAAGGCTGTAGTGGCCGTGAGTGTGCCACTGCACTTCAGCCTGGGCGACAGTGAGACTCCGACTCCAAAAAAAGGAGCATTTCCATCTCTCTGGAAAGTGTCTTCATATTCCTTTGCCATCAGTCCCTCAGCCCCAGACAGCACTGATCTGATTTCTATCACTATGGGTCACGGGTTATGATAGATCCATGTCACTGGTTCTAGAACTTTATAGTAGTGTATATTGACCAGCCTAGGCAACATAATGAGACCTCATTACTACAAACACATTATAAAAATTATCCCTGTATGTCCCTGTAGTCTGCCTGTAGTCCCAGCTATTCAGGAGGCAGAGGTGGGAGGAACACCTGAACCCAGGAGGTTGAGGCTTGGTGAGCTGTGATCGTGCTACTGCACTCCAGTCTGGGCTACCGAATGAGACCCCAACTAAAAAAAAAACAACAAAAAAACCCCCCAAAAACACCAAAGTGTATCTAACATATATTCTTTTTTCTTTTTTTGAGTTGGAGTCTCTGTCGCCCAGACTGGAGTGCAGTGGCACGCTCCCGGCTACCGCAGCCTCGACCTGCTGGGCTCCGGCGATCCTTCCGCCTCAGCCTTCCGAGTAGCTGGAATTACAGGCGTGCGCTACCACGCCTGGCTAATTTTTTGATTTATTGTAGAGATGAGGTCTTGCCTGCCCAGTTGGGTCTCGAACCCGTGGGCTCAGGCAATCCACTCTCCTCAGCCTCCCAAAGGCGCGGAATTACAGGCTGAGCCACCGAGCCCGGCTTCTAACATATATTCTTATTTGGCTGGGCGTGGTGGCTCACACCTGTAATCTCAGCACTTTGGGAGGCCAAGGCAAGAAGACTGCCTGAACCCAGGGATTTGAAACCAGCCTGGGCAAAATGATGAGTTTTCTCTACAATAAGTCAGAAAAATTAGCTTCGTGTGGTGGTGTGGTGCATGTAGTTCCAGCTACTTGGAAGGCTGAGGCGGCAGGATACCCCAAGCCCAGTAGATCGATACTGTGGTGACCATGACTGTGCCACTGCACTCCAGCCTGGGTGACAGAGTGAGACTCCAACTCAAAAAATGTATATATGTACTCTCTTGTGTTGTTTTGAGCTTCTCTTGCTCAGCCCTGTATTTTCTCTCCAAAACAGGAAGCAAAGCCATTGCTGGATGGGGTCGCTGGTAGGGGGCAGAAGAGAAAACCACAAGGGGCTGTGGCATAGAGGGGCCTGAAGGGCCGGGGGTGCAGCAAGCCGGCAGCGTCCCCTGATCGTGGCTTGCCACAGACGTGGAGAAAGCAGCTGTATGGATTTTGGCTCAGGCGTGAGGCTGTGCTCCGAGTTGAGACTCCAGGGCTCTCCCATCCCCACCCTCACCCCTGCAGGCCTTGGCAGGGTGGAGGCGGGGCCTGGGGACTGCGGG
>NW_007059800.1:25198-32185 GCF_000164805.1 Carlito syrichta
GTGTGGAGGTGAAGAACCCTGGCCCCAGAGGTGAGCGCCTTCCGGATGCTGGAAGGAGCCAGGATGCGAAACCCTGAGCCACACCGGCTCCTCCCACTCTCAGTCACTGCCACCTTGGATGTGGAATCATCTCTGGAATCCCCCTTGTTCCCTGACTCTGGTCAGGCCCTCAGCGCCTTGAGCTTGACCTTCTGCCTTTCCAGCCAAGCCTTGGCTGGGGTTCATCTCTGCTCCCTCTTGTGGGGCCTTCGGATCCTGCACTCGCTGCCTCTCCGGCCTCTTCCTGGCAGCTTCCAGATGGGCTCAGGCCACCACCCTGGGACCTTGTCTTCCGGATCTCTCTGTCATCCT
Source organism: Carlito syrichta (assembly GCF_000164805.1). Classification (NCBI taxonomy): domain Eukaryota; kingdom Metazoa; phylum Chordata; class Mammalia; order Primates; family Tarsiidae; genus Carlito; species Carlito syrichta. The sequence goes on from NW_007059800.1 coordinate 25,550, forward strand.
CGCTCAGGACACCAGGCACCACTCCACATGCGCAGCTCACTTGGCTCTGTCCACCTCACCCTGCTGACACTGCGCTGCCACGGGTCCCACTAACCACTGCCCTGGACGTTTCTGGAGGTGGCCGCTGTCTGGTGTCCCCTTCCCACGACAAGTGATCTGGCCTGAAATGGAACCCCTTTTTGGGGGGAGAGTGTCTCACTGTGTTTCCCAGCGAGAGTGCAGTGGCACAATCACGGGTCACTGCGCCTCGACTTCCTGAGCTCAGACAGTCCTTCTGCCTCAGTTTACTGAGTAGCTGGAACTATAAGCAGGCACCACCACACCGGCTCATTTTTGTTTTGTTTTGTGCAGAGGCAAGGTCTTGCTATGTTGTCCAGGCTGATCTCCAACTCCTGGGCTGAAGCGATCCTCCCTGGGCTGATCTCCAACTCCTGGGCTGAAGCGATCCTGCCTGGGCCTCCCAAAGTGCTGGGATTATGGGCTTGAGCCACGATGCCCTGTCTGCCCTGGAACCCTTGATCTACTCTTGCTCCCCTCCCTCCCTCATCAACCGCTCCCCCCGCAGCCTTCCCCATCTCAATTATGACCACTCCATCCTTCCAGTCTCCTCTCCCGCGTCTTCTGTCCACAAGTCCTATCGGCCCAACCTTCAAACACATGCAGAACCTGTTCGCATACCACCCTCTGTACCACTATGCTCCCCCAGACTGCTGTGGATGTGGCCTCCAACCTGGTTTCCCTGCCTCCATTTTGCCCCTGCCATGGCCAGAGGGAGTCCATGAAACTAAGGTGATCAGGCCACCCCGGGCTCAGATCCTCCAGGGCTTCCATCACATTCAGAAGGAAGCCTTGCTCCCTGCAGGGACCTGCAGGGTACTAGGCAAATTGCTGCCCGTCCCTTCAGCCTTTTCTCCTCCACCACCCTCTGGCCCCTGCCGCTGGTCACCAGCTTCCTCCATGTTTCCTGATGTGCTCCTGCCTTCTCAATGAGGCCTTCTTGAACCCCCTACTGAACACACACACTCCTTCCTATTTTTTTGAGTCAGAGTCTCACTCTGTCACTCGGCTGGAGTACAGTGGCATGCTCACGGTCACCACAGACTCAAACTGCTGGGCTCAGGAGATCCTTCTGCTTCACTCTTCCAAGTAGCTGGAACTACAGGCAAACGCCACCACACCCAACTAATTTTTGGATTTATTGTAGACATGAGGTCTCGTCGTGTTCCCCAGGCTGGTCTTGCACCCGTGGGCTCAGTCAATTCTCTTGCTTCAGCTTCCCAAAGTGCTGGAATTACAGGCATGAGCCACCGTGCCCAGCTTCCATCTTCCTTAAATTTCTTCTTTGTGCTTAACCTTCCACACTATTCACACATTTCTGTCTGTGGTTTGTTGTCATTCTTTTTTATTTTTATTTTTTTTGAGTCAGAGTCTTACTCTGTTGCCCAGACTGGAGTGCAGCAGCATGTTCATGGCCACCGCATCTTCAACCTCTTGGGCTCAGGGGATCCTTCCACCTCAGCCTTCCAAGTAGCTGGAACTATAGGCACATACCACCATGCCCAGCTAATTTTTAAATTTATTTTAGAGACAAGGTTTTGCCAAGTTGCCTAGTCTGGTCTTGAACTCCGAGGCTCAGGAAATCCTCTCATCTCTGCCTCCCAAAGTGCTGGAATTACAGGCATGAGCCACCACACCCAGCCTGATATGTTGTCATTCTTTCCCCACTGCTGTAAGTGCCATGAAGACAGCAATGTTTATGACTTTTGCTACTGTATTATAGGGTCTAGAACTGTGCCAGGTATAGTGCATACCTGTTATCCCAGCACCTTGGGAAACTGAGGCAGGAAGATTGATTGTTCGAGCCCAGAAGCTTGAAACCAGCATGGGCAGTGTAGTGAGATCTCATCTCTACAAAAAAATTAAAAAATTAGTGTGGTGTGGTGGGACGCGCCTGTAGTCCCAGCTACTTTAGGCCAGGAGGTTGAGACTGCAATGAGCCATGAGCATTCCGCTTCACTCCAGTCTGGGCAACAGAGTGAAACCTCGACTCAAAAATAAAATAAAGAGGCCGGCCGCAGTGGCTCTAGCTTGTAATCCCAGCACTTTGGGAGGCCAAGGCAAGAGGATTGCCTGAGCCCACGAGTTCGAGACCAGCCTGAGCAGCTTAGTCAGACCTTGTCTCTACAAAAATCAGAACATTAGGTGGGCATGGTGGTGCACACCTGTAGTTCCAGCTACTTGGAAGGCTGAGGTGGAAGGATTGCCTGAGCCCAGCAGGTTGAGGCTGTGGTGACTGGGAGTGTGCCACTGTACTCCAGCCTGGATGACAGAGTGAAACTTCAACTGAAAAAAGAAGCTGAAATTTTCTGAGTCTCGGAACCCTGAGGCCAGCAGCTCCTCCATTATCGCTCTACCTGGCCTATCCATGGCATCTGAGCCCTGCGAGGTCCCCTTCCTCTGAAAACTCCCTCCTTGCCCTCCAGCTGTGCTCTCTTGTGTTTCTCAGCCTGTGCCGGCCCTGCCTGTGCATCTGCTTCTACAGGGGCTTATTGGTAGCGTATCTGTGCCCATCACCTTGGCCGTGACCTGTGTGCCTTGGACCTGGTCCTCCGTCTCCAGCCCCCAACCTTCTTTTCCAGGCCTCCTCAGTCACTCTCTGAGTTCAAAACTGAGCTCTCTGTCTACACACTCCCGGACCTACCCTTCCTCTTGGAGGTCTTGCTTCAGCAAATAGCCTCCACTCTCTTTCCTGGGATAACCGGGGTCCTTTGCACTCTCTTTTTTTTTTTTTTTTGAGTTGGAGTCTCACTCTGTTCCAGCCTGGAGTGCAATGGCACACTCTCAGCCACCGCAACCTTGACCTGCTGGGCTCCGGCAATGCTTCCACCTCAGCCTTCAAAGTAGCTGGAACTACAGGCGCGTGCCACCATGCCTGGCTAATTTTTTTATTTATTGTAGGGATGAGGTCTTGTCAAGTTATCCAGGCTGGTCCTGAACCTATGGGCTCAGATAATTATCTTGCCTTGGCCTCCCAAAGTGCTGGGATCACAGGTGTCAGCCACAGCGCCCTGCCTCTTTTTTTCTTTTCTTTTCTTTTTTTTTTTTTGAGACAGAGTCTCACTCTGTCACCCAGGCTGGAGTGCAGTAGCATGATCTTGGCTCACTGCAACTATGACCTCTTGAACTCAAGCGATCCTTCTACCTCAGCCTCCCAAGTAGCAGGGACTACAGGCATGGGCTGCCACCCCTAGTTTTTTTTCCTTTTCTTTCTTTTTTATTTTTTTTTTGAGTTGGAGTCTCACTCCATCACTCAGGCTGGAGTGCAATGGCAAGCTCATGACCACCCCGGCATCAGCCTGCTGGGCTCAGGTGATCCTCCACCTTAGCCTTCCAAGTGGCCAGAACTACAGGCGCGCACTACCATGCCTGGCTAATTTTTAATTTATTGTAGAGATGAGGTCTCACCATGTTGCCCAGGCTGGTGTTGAATCCCCAGGCTCAGATGATCCTCCTGCCTCAGCCTCCCAAAGTGCTGGGATTATAGGTGTGAGCCACCGTGCCTGGATGATAAAGCAAATTTCTTACCAAAGCATGGGCCATTTGAGTTCCGGTTCCTGCCCATCATTCCCCCTACTGTTCAACCTACTTTGCTCATTTACTAAAAACACAATCAGGCTGGGCTTGGCAACTTATGCCTGTAATCCCAGCCCTATGGGAAGCCCTTTGGGAAGGTAGAGGATTGCTTGAGCCCGGGAATTCGAGACCAACCTGAGCAACATAGCAAGACCTTGAAAAAACTAGCCAGTCGTGGTGGCATGTATCTATAGTCCTAGGTACTCAGGAGGCGGAGGTGGGAGGATTGCCTGAGCCCAGGAAGCCAAGGCTATGGTGAGTCATGATCGAGCCACGGCACTCCAGCCTGGGCAACAGAGTGAGATCCTGGATCAAAAAAAACCAAGCAAAACTAAAAAACCCCCACAGTCATTCTAAGGTCTCATCCCACAGATTGCTTGCTGGCCCTAAAGAAAGAAGATGCAATTTCTTGGAAGAGGGACCGGCTGTCGCCAAGGGGATCAACCTATCAACATTACATCACTAACAGTGGAGCTCAGATGCTGAGGACAAGCATCCCCACAAAGTGTTCTTGTTAGTACAGTTAGCCTGAGTCTCATCAAGCCTGTAGATCTAATTTCCAGTTTATAGAAAATACAGAATAAACAACAACATGAGGCAGCAATCAGAGAAATCTACAAGGTGGGGCATGATGTCTGTAATTTACTTAAAATACTCGAGCAATTCAACAAGTCAGTGGCATGGGGGAGAGTTATTCTAGATTTCAATGAGACTTAAAAGACACAGTCCAATGCAGCAGGCAGATTGTGCTCATGTCTTGGTGGGAACAAATGGAATGCAAAGAAAGCATTTTTGGGGACAGTTTGGTGAATCTGAATATGGACTAGGTACAAGGTCCCACAATGAAGTTCAGGAACTCATCCTAGAAAAAGTGCTACAGGCCAGGCTCAGTGGCTCAGCCTGTAATCCCAGCACTTTGGGAAGCCGAGATGAGTGGATTGCCTGAGCCCACGGGTTCAAGACCCGCCAGTGCAACTTGACGAGACCTCGTCTCTACAATATATCAAAAATTAGCTGGGCGTGGTAGTGCACACCTGTAATTCCAGCTACTCGGAAGGCTGAGGCGGAAGGATCGCCGGAGCCCAGCATGTCTAGGCTGCGGTGGCCGGGAGTGGCCACTGCACTCCAGTCTGGGCAACAGAGTGAAACTCCAACTCAAAAAAAACAACAAAAAAAGAAAAATTGCTACTACATAGCAGGATGCGGTGGCTCACACCTGTAATCCTAACACTTTGGGAGGTGGAGGCGAGAAGATTGCCTGAGCCCAGGGATTCGAGACCAGCCTAAGCAATTTGGCGAGACTTCGTCTCTATGATAAATCAAAAAATTAGCTGGACATGGTGGCGCATTTAGCAGACAAAGGTGGAAGGATCACCTGATCCTGGCAGGTCAAGGCTGCGGTGGCTGTGAGCGTGCCACTGCGCTCCAGCCTGGACAACCGAGTGAGATTTTGACTCAAAAGAAAAGAAAAGAAGAAGCACTACACACTTCATTGCTGAATATCACTATGGTGACCTTCAAAATACTCCCCCTGGGAGGCCGTGCACCAACACCAGCACCTAGTCCAACTCATCAAAGCAATTTTGGAACTCTTTTTCTGGAATGGCCATCAGAGTAGTCGTTATATTACCCTTGATGTCCTGAATGTCATCAAAATGTCTTCCTGTCTGGCACAGTGGTTTACGCCTGTAATCCCAGCACTTTGGGAAGCAGAAATGAGAGGATTACCTGAGCCCATGGGTTCGAGACTAGCCTGGGCAACATGGCGAGACCTCGACTCTACAGTAAATCAAAAAATTAACTGGGTGTGGTGGCACACACCTGTAGTTTCAGCTACTTGGAAGGTTGAGGTGGAAGAATCGCCTGAGCCCAGCAAGTCGAGGCTGCAGTGGCCATGAGCGTGCCACTGCACTCCAGCATGGGCAACAGAGTGAGATTCCAACTCAAAAAAAAAACAACTCCCTTAAAGACCGTGCTGTGTGAGCTGGTGCATTGTTGTGTTGCAAGAGCTCCTTTGGGACCATTTTTGCACACACATTTCTCATGCCCAGATATTCAGTTAAGATTTTCTTTAGCTGGGCATGGTAGCATACCCCTGTAGTTCCAGCTCCTTGGAAGGCTGAGGCGGAAGGATCGCCAGAGCTCAGCAGGTTGAGGCTGCAGTGGCCAGGAGCATGCCACTGTACTCCAGTCTGGGTGACAAAGTGAGACTCCAACTCAAAAAAAAAAAAAAAAAGATTTTCCTGATCCTTTCTCAATGTTTATTTGGTTCGCTGTGCTTCTCACAGTCAGTTGGTTTTTGACGCACAATTCGATGATTTTGCAGTGTTTTTTGTCAGTTCTGCTCATGACTGGCCATCCTGGCCTCTCTTCATCAGTGACACTTTCTCTCCCCTCAGAAAAATATCTAATCAATTTGGACACTGGCATTTTCTTCATGACATTATCTCCATAAACTTGGACTAACATGTCCTTAATTTCACTTCCACTCTTCCCAAGTTTAACAAGAAATTTAATGTGTATTTATTGTTTTAATTCAAGCTTCAACATTTCACGATGGCACACAAAAACATGCAACAACAGTAATGAACGCCACTCAGCAAGACACCACCACACGCCAACACGAGCACAGCTGAGAGACACCGATATACCAAAGTTACGGACCCTTACTGAGTTGTTTGTACAGTGCTGCCAATGCACAGTGGCAAGTCTGCAAACTTGTCAGACCTTGTATTAGATAATATTAAGGAATAATTGTTAATATTGTGAGATGCGATCATAATATTATAGTAAGAAAACTTCCCAACTGGGCGCAGTGGCTCAAGTTTGAAATGCCAGCACTCTGAGGCAAGAGGACGCTTGAGCCTAGGAGTTCGAGACCAGGCTGGGCAACATAGCGAGACCTCGACTCTACAAAAAATAAAAAAAATTAGCCTGGCTTGGTGGCTCAGCCTGTAATCCCGCGCCTTGGGAGGCTGAGGTGAGTGGATTGCCTGAGCCCGC
>NW_007059800.1:32205-32860 GCF_000164805.1 Carlito syrichta
GCCTCAGCCTTCCGAGTAGCCAGAATTACAGGCATGTGTTACCACGCCCGGTTAATTGTTTTTTTTTTTTTTTTATTTATTGTAGAGATGAGGTCTCGCTGCCCAGGTGGATCTCGAACCCGTGGGCTCAGGCAATCCACTCACCTCAGCCTCCCAAAGGCGCGGGATTACAGGCTGAGCCACTGAGCCCGGCTGAGATCCTGTCTTTAAAAAAAGAAGGAAAAAAAGAAAGAATAAAATTTCCTCAGGTATTTAGGGTAAACTTCTATGCAAGCCTTAAATCACTTTAATATATTTCACCAAATGCTGACCCAGCACAATGGCTCATGCCTGTAATCTCAGCACTTTGGGAGGCCAAGTTTGGAGAATTGCTTTTTCAAGACCAGCCTGGGCAACATAGTGAGACCTCGTCTCTAAAAAAATAAAATTGACTGGCTGTATTTGTGTGTGTTTGTAGTTAGTCTCCTGTAGGCAGGAGGATCATTTGAGCCCAGGAGTTCAAGGTTGCAATGAGCTGTGATTGCATCATTGTTTTTTATTTTTTAACTTTATTTATTTATTTATTTAGTTGGAGTCTCACTTTGTTGCCCAGACTGGAGTGCAGTTGCCGCTCCCGGCCACCGCAGCCTCGACCTGCTGGGCTCCGGCGATCCTT
>NW_007059800.1:32880-33157 GCF_000164805.1 Carlito syrichta
CCGGGAGCGGCCACTGCACTCCAGTTTGGGCTACAGAGTGAGACTCCAACTCAAAAAAAATAAAAAAATAAAAAAATAAAAAAAATTAGCTGGGCATGATGGTGTATGCCTGTAGTCCCGGTTACTAGAGAGGCTGAGATGGGAGGATCACTGAGTCCAGAGTGAGTCAGGATCATGCCATTGCACTCCAGCCTGGGTGACAGAGTGAGATCCCATTTTTATTTGTTTATTTATTTATTTTGAGTTGGAGTCTCACTCTGTCGCCCAGACTGGAGTG
>NW_007059800.1:34286-35062 GCF_000164805.1 Carlito syrichta
AGCCAGGTGTGGCGGCACGTACCTGTGGTTCCAGCTACTTGGAAGGCTGAGACAGAAGGCCCGCCGGAGCTTAGCAAGTCAAGGCTGTGGTGGCCGTGAGCGTGCCACTGCACTCCAGCCTAGGCGACAGAGTGAGACTCCAACTCAAAAAAAAAAGGTGGGGGAGGAGAATGAGCCTGCGCTGGAAACCAAGAGGGAGCAGCCAATGGGGCAGGACAGTGGGACAGTGGGACAGTGCCGTGTCCAGGAGGTGAGGAACTTGAGTTTCTAGAAGGAGGAAGTGGCCAAGCTTGTGGGCTTCCCGGCGAGGTTAGGGAGGGCTGGAAGGCACTGGCCGGTTTCGATGAGTTGGAGGCCATGGGGCCTCACCACAAGCTATTTCCGTGGCAGGCAGGGGTGGAAGCAGATGGAAGTGGGTTGACAAGTAAGTGGGAAGTGAGAAAAGGAAGCTGGCTGCGTAGACAGCTCTTGTGGGAAGTTTGGCTGTGACAGGGGAGGGACAGGGCAGAGTGTCTAGGATCAAGGAGGACTTGGCTTTTTTGCTTATTTTGTTTTGAGTTGTACTCTCACTCTGGCACCCAGGATGGAGTGCAGTGGCATACTCACAGCTACTGCAGTCTCAACCTGCTGGGCTCAAGTGATCCTTCCGCCTCAGTCTTCCAAGTATCTGGTACTTCAGGCACATGCCACCATGCCCAGATAATTTTTTGGTTTATTAGCCAGGCTCGGTGGCTCAGCCTGTAATCCCAGTGCTTTGGGAGGCTGAGGTGAGTGGA
>NW_007059801.1:0-877 GCF_000164805.1 Carlito syrichta
AAATGATGTCAGCCGGGATGATAAAGCAAAGACCTTCAAAATATCCTTTTCCATAAAAGCGACAAAAACATGGGCAAAAAAAATAATAATAAAGCTGTCAAAATAGACTCTTTCAGTATCCTGGAAATTAACTTACAACAATCTGGGGGCACATTTTCAAGAAAAATGGCTGAATATCTCAAAAAACAGCCCACAATTCTTTATAGTGAAAACAAGTCATCTAGCAGCTGCTGGAGTCAGAGGGTTAGAGCTCTTTCAAAGTGTTGTTTCCAGAGAATTGTTACTATTTGACCTAACTGGCAGTTTCCTGGAAAACCCCACCCACAAGGCTACTTTTTATTTGACCTGACCCAGAGTGTGTTCAATGCAACCTACCTTTTCCCCAAAGTATTTGTCAAAAACAATCAGTAGCAGCTATTTAACATCATAGCTACCTGAGCAGTTAAACGTTTGGTAATTCCAAAACCCAGTCATTCCGTGTCTGGGAACAGACCACAGAGAAACTCTTGCATTTGTGTCCCTAAGTTGGACAGGAGTCTACAGCCTCATCTATAATAGCAAAAGACCAGTAATAACCCTAATGATCATTGGACAGTTGAGTGGATATATTGTAGTATATTCATACAATACTTTGTAACTTCATGAAGCATTAAAACATATATAATGTTACAACTATATGTGGTATTATTAAATATTACAAAATATTACAAAAGTAAAATGTCTTCATAGTTTTTTGAGGCATTACGTAGTACTTAAGTACCTAAATATAAGATATAAAAAGTGTATCAAAAGACATGAAGGTCAGTGAAGACTGAACTACCTTGTGAATGGAAGGATAATTAAGATTTGTGTACAAGACCATGAGTAAAGCATTTAA